>NW_016157369.1:50578-52127 GCF_001687245.7 Rhagoletis zephyria
TTAACATACATTTCAATTTCTTCTTCGTACTAGCTGTCCGGTTTCTTAAATCGACTCTGGTTGCAATTGCATTCCGATTGCGAATACCATTTTTTTCAGCCGAATTAAGTTCAAATCATTGGAATTAACTAAATTAATTATATCAACAATTATTTACTTCCTTTTTTCATAAAAAAATCGCTCGTGTTTATAAATTTTTAAATTTAACGAACTAATTTATTCAAATTATTGTAGACAAAAATGCAACCATGCGCCACAACCACATGTTTTTCGTGTTTGCAAATTCTTGCTGGCAAAATTTTTTCCAGCAAGAATTTGCAACTTCTCTCCAAGAGAACTGTCACTTTGTTCTCACAATTTTTGAGTGTTGGATAATTTTTTGGTCTGCACGAACGCGATTTGGGCAAAAATCGTGATAATTCGTACAAATTCGTAAAAATTTTTTGCTCGACGAACAAACCTATTGTCTTTGGTTACTACACATACATACATATGTACATGGTTAAACGCCCACTAGAACTTGAAGGGAGATCTCCCTATGTGAGGAATAAAAGAGTACTCCCCTTAACCTGATTTCTGAGCAATAAGAGAGATTTGTCGGTTTTGTACTCCTTTATTACTCGTTTAGGAGTCAAATAAGAGATCTCCTAAGCGAGCGACGAAATATTGCTCCCTGAGGCATGATTTGGGAGCAGTAAACGAGATTTCTCGGTTTTGTACTCCTGTATTGCTCGCTTAGGAGCTTAATGAGAGATCTCCTAAGCGAGCAATTAAAGAATGCTCCCTGAGGCATGATTTGGGAGCAATAAGCGAGATTTGTCGGTTTTGTACTCCGTTATTACTCGCTTAGGAGCAAAAAGTGATGTCTCCTAAGCGATAAATCCAAGAGTATTCTTTTTGATTGATAGGAGAGCAATACGCACCTCGCCCAAAAGAAATTTGTGTTTTCGAAAAAATTTATCATACAAAAAAAAACAACAGAAAATATTTCTTATAGAAGCATAAGGAGCACACAATAATTTAATTTGGATAGCACACAGATTTTAATAAAAGTCCGTTGGTATGCACTTCAATTTTTGTTTAAATATATTAAGTATGTATTGTATTACTTGTAAATGCACCCTTAAATACTTTTCAGATTGCGCAAATTAGTGTCAGCATTTAAGTGTGACCCCCGGCTTTAAACATCGCATGGGTGACAAAGATGTCAGATAAGCAAAGTCACCTTCACAATTTCCCCGCTTGGTGGATTCCTGAACTGGCAAGCATCCTTGACACCCAGGAAATCATATAGGAGTACATACTTATATGTGCATATAGGTGCATATAATTCAAATCTTATCTTACCGTTTTGTTATTATTATGTTTTAATTTCATATGATTTCTCTGCAATATATTTCTAAAATTAAGCAATTATGTAAGACGTATCACTTATGCTTTATTTTTAAGATTTTGTAATATTGCACAAATGCATGTGATTAAAAAGTTAAATAAAAAAATTTAATAAATAGCAAAATCCATTTGGCTAATGTAAAATATTCGTTATCAT
>NW_016157369.1:52143-117557 GCF_001687245.7 Rhagoletis zephyria
ATTAGGAGGTTTGTGGGATGATAATTCTGTGTGTGCTCCCCGATTGCTCGTTTAGGAGGTAAAAGGGATTACTCCCCCTCCTAGGACATCCAATGTTAAAGGGAGTATACAAAATTACATGCTTATACACAGAAGCATAGGGAGCAATGGGGAGTATTCGTATACTCCCAAGGGAGTACTCACCGAGCAATCGTACGATGCTCCCAAGTTCTACCGGGCGATGAAATATTTAAATTTTTAAATTACATACTTATAGAATAGGACACAAATTTGGACCCAGTAGATAATTTTAGGAACAAAAAGCTCTTCTAGAACTGCTCCTTTAATAACTAAAAATCACACTTATTTTAGGTATTTATATCAAATATGTTTTAGTGTAACTGAAAATGACTATTAAAACTAATTTGTAATGATTAATAATATAAACTTATGCAGTCGCGTAAGTTGTGAAGGTCAAATAGCGAAAGATTCATTGGATAAACCTGAAAATTCATATATCTGGGTTTTTGAACTCGCTGAACCCGAATCCGAATTCCGTTAACCTCCATAGTGTCAGCTTCGAGGTTGAGGGTTAAATTGCGAAAATTGTATTCAATAAAGAAGAAAAAAAATATGGGGATGCCTTGATTCTTTAAGGTCTTCTAAGGCCAAGGCCATCTCAAGGTCAAATTCTAGAGAATTGTATTGAATTTTGGGGTTAATTGAATGAGTTTGCCCTATTTGCCCTTCGAATGACCTCGAACCTGACGTAATGGAGGCTCTAGACCTCGGATTCGCATTCAGCGTGTCGAATAACATTGGGATATAGAGGTTTGGTCCAATATGCAGAAACCTTTTTTTTTTTTTTTTTTTTTTTTTGTAAACCTGTGTAGTCATTATTCTTAAGTGAAAAAATAAAAATCATATAATAATCATTATTTTTTATTAAAAAAAAATAAATAAAAAATCAGGTAACAATAATTTCATTTGTGCGAAAAAAAATTAAAATACTAATTACTATCTTTAATCATTATTGGTTAAACTCGAAAAAAGTTATTGTAAATCACAGTAAAAGATCTGAACACAAATATGTGAGTATAGTTAAAACCGTTTTACAAAAATTACAACTTGTGGATTTCGTGACATTTTCTTGACATTCGGCTATGCTGTAGAAATTTTCAAAGGCAAATCTCGAAATAAGATGGTGTCAAATCTTTCTTCTCGTTTTATTACTATACCTAGTATAAGTACAAAATGATTCTATAGTGTATTTTGTTTTAAACTGATTAAAAATATAACCAGATAGCCGGGCGGGTGTGTATACCCAACTTTTTAAATTTAAATGATCAGTTTCCATGGCGCTATTGATCTTCTAGAAGAGGGCTTAGGTTTTGTAAGTCAATGTTAATTTCAGAGATGCTCAACAAACTATCAGTCTTGTAATGAATTTTCATTCGCCTCATGTTCACACTAAATCGTTCCACATTCATGATGCGCGAACTATATCGGTCAACGAAATTTTTCGCCTGTGAAATGTTTCACCTAATATTCATGATAAGGCTGATGAATCGATTTCGTTTTGTTGATGCGCAAAAATAATTAAACACCTAGCGCTTAAATGCATGCTACAGCTTAGGCGTTAACGATTTAATTTCTTTTCGTTAAAAACCAGAATAGAATTATTTTGATAATTACCTAAACGATAAAAAACTGAACCGTTTCAAAAGAAACGATTTTTTTTTGGTAAACGCTAAAATTAACATTTCAATGCATCCTTGGTTATTTTGATATCATCCCCAAAAGTATTCCATGTATACTTTTTAATGAAAGATTTTTTGGAAGATTAGCATGCAAAATTCTCGTTCACTATTTTCTTTTTTAAAACGGTGTTAATTGATAATTAAGAAATAACAAAATTTGTAAAAAAGAATGTAAAGCTAAGATCCCATTATCTCCGCAATGGGCCGATTTTAGGCGCATTTGATGTACCGATAGCGTTAACAATAGGGCGGTCCAAAATAAGTAAAGTCGGAATTATAATGCTCTCACCCCCTAGGATTGTTCTATATCGAAAAAATATACAAATATTTAGAGGTTTTCCATGTACTTTATATGGAGAAAGACAAATTTTCGTAGAAAGCTCTGATTCGCTCCAAAAGACTTCCAATAACAATACCCAATTGCTTATTTAAAAAAAAAAAGGAAAAAGCATTTGCTAAATTTGTTTGCATACGGCCACAGTGGGATCCTAGCATAAAAAGAGTTTCCAAAAGTCTTATATAATTATTATTAAATTGTATTACCGCCACCACTGTTGCCTTAAACATTTTGTGTTTAAGGGCTGTTTCCAGCCTTCAAGAAACCCGAAAAAAATTCATACAAAATGACTTACAAGAATTGGAAAAGAAATTTTCTTTTATCAAACTTCTTAAGTCAGTTTGCAGCCCTCAAGAAAAAAAATCGTATATTTATTTCTTCAAGAAATTTTATAGCAAAGCAGTGTTTTTTCAAGCAAATGAAACAATGAAAAATATTTCTTGTGATTATTCTTGAGAGCTCGATTCTAAGCTTTAATATATGTATACTGTGGCTATGAATTTTTAAAATATAGACTTACATAGCTTCGTTGTACATTCAATCTTTCTCTATTCTAAACAACAATACAAACGTTGTAAAAATGTGATGAATCTCACTCAAAGTACCCAAATAAAGAAAGATGCTCTACTATTTAGTACAACACTCTTCTCAAGGGGCTGTGCAGATGATACGAAGCTAGTACGCCCTTCCACCGATATATCTTACTTTAAGATCCGACTGTAAATGCTGAAGATATGAAGAAAAATGGCACAAGACGACCGCTACGTTCATCCAAAGAAGAAATTCGAAATTGCCTTCGAATCGAAATACTTTCTTAGCAAATGTTTAATGGTTTTTGGCAACCTTAAATTTACTGACATTAGGGTGGTACGTTACCGTGATAGGAACTGAGATCTGGTGGGTAAGTGCTAGAACGGGGTAATTGAGGTCATTGAACTTCGGATAAAAAAAAGTTGTCTCCTTGAGACATGAATTACGATATATCATATTTAAGATCCGACTGTAAATGCCAAGATATGACGAAAAATGTAACAAAAGCGACCTCTACGTTCGGCCAAAACATTTTTTCTTTCGAATTCGCTTTACAGAAATACCATAGACTCCGGGGTGTAGATACGAGGAACTTTTTTTTCTTGTACGGTCTAATAATATGAAATATAATTACCTCAATCCCTCTATTTAAAAGATTTTAAGTAAATGTGGTTTTCAAAATCCAAAATTAGAATTTATTCATGTATTTATGTATGTATGTATATCTTTAATTACAGGGAAATCGATATGGATGCACAACTCATTGTGCAAATGGACAGCAAAAAAACCCGCCTCCTGAAACCAAAACTGCAATCCATACGCGATGTTGGACGCGATAATCATCATGATTTCACATTCGACTACTCATACTGGTCATTTGATGAGCATGACAGTCACTTTGCAACCCAAGAAGAAGTTTACAACGATCTGGGTACAGATGTCATCGACTGCGCCTACGAAGGTAAGTTACAACATGTTTCTTGCTGAAAACAACATTTCATTTCATTTTTCAAATTTAAATAATCGCATGTGGAATTGCAATGAATAGAGTGAATTCGCACAATGCGCATAGGCTTTTGAAGTTAAAACAACAGTACGCTAAGACAAAGGTGACAAAGATTGGCAACAAGAGTACAATATGTCTAAGCTTGCCATTGCAGTTCAAGTAAAGGAGTATGGAACTCCATGACCATTTGAATTACATAACTAATTTATGTATGTACATATGTATGTACATATATCGTCGTCTAAAATACAAAACCGCGTATCGTCATTCTGCAAAAAACGCAACTGACATTTGCTGTCAAAAATTTGCTCTTGGCTTAATCCTTATCCTTTCGTCTTGAAATATACTAGCTAGAAATGCGATTGCTTTATAAAAAAGAGAGCCATTTTGAAATAAGCGTGTTTTTACTCTCTAGAAAATAAGTTACGCCACCTCACATACGCGGTTTTGCATTATCTTGATACGCGGTTTTGTACTTTAAACGACGATATATATATATATATATATATATATATATATATATTTTTTTTTTTTTTTTTGTTAAATTAACGTGGTTTGTTAATGTATAAAATGTTTAATG
This sequence comes from Rhagoletis zephyria, assembly GCF_001687245.7. Taxonomy (NCBI): domain Eukaryota; kingdom Metazoa; phylum Arthropoda; class Insecta; order Diptera; family Tephritidae; genus Rhagoletis; species Rhagoletis zephyria. The sequence continues at coordinate 56,337 of NW_016157369.1, forward strand.
AGATATTTTCCTTAATTTATCTTATGTAAATACATACTTACATAGATAAGTATGTATTAGTAAACAAATTATGAAAGTGTGTACATAATTATGGTAATATTTTACCAGCGAATGAATTACAAATCGCTTTTGCGTGCAATGATGATGAGCCGTGCGCCCCGACTTTTTATTTTTATTTTTTTTTACGATCGCAAAAGCCCTTACACTTAACGCTTTGCGATTTTTTGTGTTTTTATTGCAGTAAAAGTTGATGAGCTCATACAACATTCGCATAAGATTTTAGTGATTTAACCAAATGTACATATGTACATGCATATGTCTGTATGTGTGCTAACATTTACAGTGCCACTTTTTCTCGTTTCTGGAGCTTCAATTAGCTAGCATTAATGATGACGTGAATAAAATTCTGGCAGCGAATGTTGTTGGTTTAAGAGTTCGTTAAGCTTTCGCAAAAAGTGAAGTTTAGACACTGTCGGAATTTTTGGCCTTCTGTTGGCAGAGCTAGTTTGCCGGTTAATCGTGAACCCGTTACGCCTACTGGCTAACAAACGTTAATGGAAGAATAAGAATGAAAAGAAAAGCTTGTCTAGCTCTACTGGAATAACCTGAATGTGATCATAGTAAAAAAGCGTGTGTCTAAAACATGGTACTCGCTTCCAGCGTACGGCGTGATTTGCTTTTAGATATGTGCGTAATATGACTGTACATTATTGTGGTCCAAAAAAAGTTTAAAATATCAAGCTCCCACCCCTTAGTATTTGTCTATATAGAAAAAAATAAAACGTGATTTTTTTTTTTTTTTTTAAGAAGTTATTTAGAACTCAAAGCCCATGAAGTTTCTCCATGTATTTTATATGGAGAAAACATTTTGGAAAAAATATAGAATTTTTTGAAATCAATATTTTTCGATCGGAAAACTCTGTTTCTCCTCAGCGAACTTCCAATAGTAATACCCAATTGTTTATTTTAGAATTTTTTTAATAATAACGACTTTTATGGGTATTGTATTTTTTGAAATTTTCGAGGGTCCTGTATAAAATATTTAAGAAAATGGTTGCATAAACAATTGGGTTTTGTTATTGGAGAAACAGAGTTTTCCGCATTCTAGGAAAAGCGGATATCCCCATTTAAAATACATGGAATTGAAAGCAGATTTCTTTTTCAATTTAGAAAAATCCTAGAGGGTAGCTTAACAGTTTAAACTCCTAATTATTTTTTTTTTGATGCAGAATTACATCTACGGGCATTTTTGCATCAAAAAGAAAACTTGAAAAATATGTCGCTTACGTTTTTTGACGGTTATGGCTCGATATATGTATGCAGTATCGGTCATATCTATTGCACGCCGTTTCAAAGTTATACTATTGTTTTTTTGTATATATTTTCAAAAATTTTCAATTAATATACAGGTCATTTCTAACAAAATCCATATAGACCCAAGTTTAAAACTACAAAAAATGGAAACAAATATGCATATAAATTTTAAACTTTTTTCTCAGAAGTCTTAGGTTTTTTTTTGAGCACACCGTTTTATATCCCATTCAATTTAAGTTCGATAATGTGCAAGTTTTAAGTTACTAAAAATTACCGTTGGTCTTTTTTGTTAAAAATCAATATTCTCAGCAACAAGCGCTCCAACAATATAACGACCCCAAACACATATCCCGCCTTGCTACTCCCTATTTCGAAGAAAATGCCATCGAATGGCTTAACTGGATGGCTATATTAAAATTGAATTGAGCATTGGTGGTAAATTTTGGACTCCATGGTGGCGCCCATCTCGGACCGCTATTCCGCTCTCAGTGAACTTTCTATATATCGTCGTTTAAAGTGCAAAACCGCGTATCAAGAAAACGCAAAACCGCGTATCAGCAAAATGCAAAACCGCGTATGTGAGATTGCATAAATTATTTTTCTAGAGAGTAAAAACACTCATATTTCAAAATGGTTATCTTTTTTATAAAGCAATCGCATTCCTGGCTAGTATATTTCAGGACGAATGGATAAGAATTGAGCCAAGAGCTTGTGTGAGCAAATCCAATTTTTGGCAGCCAATGTCAGTTACGCGGTTTTGCAGAACGACGATATGCGGTTTTGTACTTTAAACGACGATATGCATATACATACTTCATCTGTGAGGGTAAGTTAATTATGCCCGGCTTAGGTTCACTACTTTGATGAATCGGCTCAAACATTAAATAAGATTTAATAGCAATACATTTCAGGCGTTAATTCTCTTATATTTTTTTGTCTGTTAATTAAGATACATTTTGCTTGGTACTGTAAGTATAATTTTGAATTTGGTTGCAAATGATATGTCCAACGTATGCAAGTAAATTGCAAAAGTACACACCACAATATTTGGTTACGGGAAAAAGTAGATAAGTAGTGCGTGTTGGCTGCAGTGCGTTGCTTTAAGCATCGCAATGTTAGCGCACTTTCGCTGGCCCAATGCAAGCTAATCTTACGAATAGTCTGAACCCACATGCATATAAGTATACAGCAGCGGTCAAAATAATAGCAGTAAAATTCAAAATTATATTGCTTGCAACTCCTGTTTATTTATTTATTTTTAATAATTGTCATTAAGTATATAGTTCGATCTATAACAGAAACCACAGAAATAAAAATTTAAAATTTGCACAAAGTTAACAAAAATGAATCAAACTTCAAACAAATTTTCAATCTTTTTATTCAGAATGTTTAGAAAATTTATCGAGTATTTAGTTTTGTAGTCTATTAAATTTTAATATAATAATAAATTGAGTTTGAGTGACTTAAAACTTGCACTTTATTAAATATACTAAAACTGCATACTCGAAAAAATATCTAAACATTCTGAATAAAAAGTTTGAAATTTTTATGAACATTTTTTAAGTTTGATTAATTTTTGTAAACATATAGCGTGTGTGAATCGATAACAAAGTTCTATGGGGAAAGCTGTTGAATAATATTTTTACTAATGGTGAGACAGTTGTGCCAATCTGCTGTGCGCATTGAAATATTTTTTGACAGCAGTAAATTTTTAATAACCGCAGATTTATGTGGAATAAAATATTACAAATTGGCATTAATATTTTAAGAAAACATCTATCATCGTTGATTGAAATTCATCAATTTAAGGACTTATTTAACAAAAAATTACGTGCATCAACAATCTTCGCGATTGTCAAAATTTTCTATGCATTTGTCAAAAATTTCACTAGCCTCATGAGCTACTGAAATTTTATTCACCTCATAGTTGTCAAAAATTTAAACGTCGCGAACTTTGTTACCGATCTTAGATCGATTTTCGTTTTAAATGAAATTTATTTAAAGTAAATAAATAAACAGGAATTGCAAACAATATAATTTTGAATTTTGCTGCTATTATTTTGACCGCTGCTGTATGTACTTCTTTTTGTTTTTTATGTATGTCTATAGCTTAAAATAAAATACGCAGGCTATATTTGAGGGTGGAGTGTTCCGCTATCGTGGTTGCATTTTACATACATATAATGTATGTATAAACGTTGCTATTATTTGTTTAATGAACTTTGTGCAAGGCATTGCATTTATAAAAAATACATTTTTTTTTTAAGTTGTACTTAAAACAAATTCCATTCTCTTTTTGCAGGTTACAATGCATGCGTTTTTGCATACGGTCAAACGGGTTCGGGCAAAACCTTTACTATGATGGGTGCACCCGATAATCCAGGTTTGATTCCACGCATATGTCAAGAGTTGTTTGCGCGCATGCGTGTCGGCCAGGAATCAGGTACAGGCTATAAGACACACGCCAGTTATTTGGAAATTTATAATGAACGCGTGAAAGATCTATTGGGTCCGCATAGCGCTGGACATGGCTTGCGTGTACGTGAGCACCGCACTTTAGGACCATATGTCGAGAATCTCTCCCAACATGCGGTTTCGAATTTCGAGGAAATTCAGGTAAGGATTCGTTTTATTGTGTACATATTTATTATTTGATGGTAAAAAATTATGATCCAAAGCTTCGTGAGTTAAAAAAAAATTCTACTACCACTTGGTAGTACCCAGGTTGAATGCCCGGTCTGCGAAACTCTCAAATGATAGAAATCGTCTTTCTTAAGAAATAATACAATCAAAAAGTGTATGTAAAACTATAACTGAAAAGTGTTTACTTTTCAAGCAGAATCTGTGCAAATATACGCACAAGATGTTCAAGATTTGTTTTTGAAATGTTTAAAATTACAAACATTTTGAAAGTAGAAATATATTTTTTACAAATAATAAATATGAAGTGCTCATATTTATTCAATTTTAAAAACTTTCTGTGTAGTTTTTCTCTAAGTGAAAAATTTTGTATGTAAAAGTAAACAGACAGTGTTTAATTTTGCACACATTAGGAGAGGAAACTGGTTACCTCTAGTTATATGCGTAAATTTAAACAAACATTTTTTAGGTGAAATTTTAAACATTTTATGTGTAAGCTGTGAAAATGTGAAGAATAAATGTTAAGAACTCAAAAAACAAATTTGAACCATAATGCCAGGGCCACAACCGTAACCGCAGGTATCTATTTAATTTTAGTTCTGCTACGTTAGGGCTATGGCGTTATGGTTATTGCACCTCTAATTTGGCCTTAACAGAGGAACGTAGAATATTTTGTTATAATTTCTATCTAGTCTGTTTTCTTCGTTATAAAGATAAATAGTCGCATTTTTTAATTTTGTAGGAATGCATTGCTCGTGGCAATATTCAACGCACCACTGCGAGTACAAATATGAATGATACCAGCAGTCGGAGTCATGCTATTTTTACCATAACCTTTGTACAAGCCGTCTTCATGAATGATATGCCAAGCGAAACTGTCTCAAAAATCCACTTGGTAGATTTGGCAGGAAGGTAAGTGAACATGAATCTATGTAAGCTGAATTGTAAATGTATAATCGTAAACATACGTACATATATGCTACAGTGAGCGAGCGAATGCAACTGGCGCCACTGGACAGCGCCTCAAGGAAGGTGCACATATAAATAAATCCCTAGTGACATTGGGTAGCGTGATCTCAGCATTAGCCGAACAAACGAACACCAACTTTGCCACACTAGCTAGCAGTCCAACTGGCACAACCAAAAGAATACTATACATTCCATACCGTGATTCTATACTCACATGGCTGTTAAAGGACAGTTTAGGTGGCAACAGTAAGACAATCATGATTGCCGCACTCTCACCGGCGGATTGTAACTACAGTGAAACACTTAGCACTTTGCGCTACGCAAATCGTGCCAAGAATATAATAAACAAACCAACAATTAACGAGGATACCAATGTTAAATTAATACGTGAATTGCGAGAAGAAATCAATAAACTAAAGTCCATGCTAAATGGTGATATTGTAAGTACGAGTAAATGTAAATGTTCATAAGAGTTACTTCATTTTTACTTTTATTATCCGCAATAGAACACATTGCAGCCTTCGTTAAAAGTTTTAGAAGATCTTCAAAAGAAGGAAGCTCAAGAGAAAGTTTTAACCGAAGAGTGGACTGAAAAATGGAAAGAAGCACAATCCATTCTACAGGAACAAAAGAGTTTGGGTCTGCGAAAGTCTGGTCTAGGTGTCGTTTTAGATTCGGAAATGCCTCATCTCATTGGTATTCATAACGATGTCACCACGGGCGTTACATTATACAGCTTGAAGGTAAAAAAGAGAATGCAATTTCGTGCAGAAAGAATATAATACAATAAATACTCAGTCTGGAAAATGAGAAAAAGATCTTTCAATGCTTTAAGCCTTCCGCACTCGAGTCTATGTTCCTTTTTGCATAAAATAGGCAGAGTTTCAAATTCCTCTTGATTCAACTTGCCTTAAACGGGAGAATATCTTATTGAAAAAGCTCTGCATTTATTTAGAATCGCCCTTCATTTTGCCGATTGGGGAAGATAAACTTTTCACTACAAATTCCCCCCTCGAGAATTTAAATAATTTTTCGATCTACTTACAGGAGGGTGAAACACTTATCGGCACTGAGAATTCAGATACACCTCAAGACATCGAACTTGTTGGTGATGGCATACGGCCACAACATTGTAGAATTGTTTTACAAGAGGGCATTGTAACATTACATCCACATCCTGGTGCTCAATGTTGGCTCAATGCGCATCTTATCGACGAGCCAACACATATATCTCAAGGCGACATTATTTTGCTGGGACGTACGAATATCTTTCGTTTCAACAATCCTGCAGAAGCAGCCAAATTGCGCAAAGATCTCAGTCGCTCCCAATTGGATATGTCTCGTTTATCATTGATTACGTCATCTCGTGAAAATTTGCTAACATCGAGTTTTTATTCGGAAGAAGATTCCATGAGTGGTAGTATGACTGCATCACCATTGAAACGACCCGAACGTCAATACTATCCAACAAAACCCATGTCGCGAGATGATCCAGAATTGCAAGACGAAAATCGTAAAATACTTGAGACTATTGAAAATGCCTTAAAACAACTGAATATTGTTAGTATAAGTTGTGCTTAATTTTAGAAAATATCGGTTGTTGCTATTGTATCGTTATAACGACTTCAATGTTTTTTGGTTATATTAGGAGCGCGTACAAATGCATGACCAGTACAAAGCGAAGGTGCGAAAATTGACGGATGAGCTCAAACGCTTGGAAATTGAAGAAATGGACAAATTGGACATATTGCGCTGTCAGGAACAAGAGCTTCTTGCCAGAAGGGATATGCTACTCTGGGAGAAAAACAATGAAAAAGTGCAGGTAAGAAGTTATTGTAGGTAATTAGTCTATTCTCTTGTTTAGGTAGAATCAGCGTATGTTAAAAGTCATCAATAGGCGGCTGTAAAATATTCATTTTTCACCCATCAAGAATGTCCAGAAAACCGCAGTTCTCAAATCACAAATTTATGTGCACATATTTACAAACTAAGCTATTGTAGTATCAAAAATCACCCATATGGGGATACATATTACTAGGCTCTCTTAATTCAAATTGAATTTGATTTTTCAAACAGGTGGCACCCTACTATAGTTCAGTTAAGAAACAAAACGTTTCAAAACCATTTCGATTAATACCCATTTTATAATACGTGATTTATTTTTTAAATAATTTGAATATAAATTTTAAAGAGTGGCCGCTCTTTTCAGAAAAGTAAGACTTTACAGCACATCTGCAGTCCAAGCCATTGACACCACATTTTGACAAATCGAACGAACGAGGCGGATATGTTGGCATTGATTATTAAATAATTTTAATTAATTGTTGAACTGAGCTGTCGGCCGCTGTGGTGTAGTGGTAAGCAGTGCGCGCTGCCACTCATCAGCACCTGTGTTCGAACCCTGGTCAAAGCAACATCGCAAAAAAAAATATAGAAAAAAGGTTTTTTCTTAACAGCGGTCGTCCCTCGGCAGGCAATGGCAAACCTCCGAGTGCATTTCTGCCATGAAAAACAGCTTCTCATAAAAATACAATCGCCGTTCGGAGTCGGCGTAAAACTGTAGGTCCCTCCGCTTTGTGTGACAACATCAAGGCGCACGCCACAAATCGGAGGAGAAGCTCGGCCAAACACTAACATATGTATGTGTGGGAGCAACTCTTTTCCAAAAAATAAAACCAGTTTGCACATCTACAGAACAAGCGCATTTATTTGACACCCCATTTTTGAAAATCGAGCGAACAGTGTTTATCCTGGACAAAAAATGCCTTCGCGTATTATATATGTATACAGATAGGTCAACATTTTTAAGTCCGCGAAATCATGTAAAAATGTTTTTTTTTAACCTAAAAAGTTCATTTATTGTTCCGTAGGATCTGGGTTCGATTCCTAGTCCGACCAACATCTAAATTAAAAAATTTGTTTTGTTTTTCAAGGCAATGGCAAAACTCGTGTGTATTTCCCTCCATTTGTGTTATAACATGAAGTCGCATACCACAAATTGAATGAGAGGCTTGGCCAAACACATAGCAAAGGTGTAAGCGCCAAAATATTATTATTATTTGCCCTAAAATTCATAGCTAAACTATCATCTTTAAGACTTATATCCGCTGTGTTAGAAGCAGGCTCTGTAATTTCAAATTTTTCTTTTATTTAACAAGTTATTTTTAACTTAATTAACATTGCATAGTTTTGTTATTTAAATCTGTATTTTTAGTTATTTTTTAGACTTTTGTGATATGAATGCCTCAATAGAGTTAAAATAAATTTACATTATTAGATCACATCTCTAAACTTTTTGTTGATGAGGTTAATCGATTTGGCTACGGAAACATTCATAGTTTATTTATAATTTAACTTATTCATAATATTTTATTTCTTATTTTATTTATTTCGTATCTTTTTCGTTTTAGATTGATATCGTCTGTAGACAAATTTCAGCATTTCAAACTCAGCTTGATTCAAAGAAACGAGATTTTTCTGAATACGTTGCCAAAGAATTGCAAGAAATGCAAGATTGTGGCAAATTAGATGAGGTTTGTGTTGTAAATAGTTACAAAAAACGTTGAGCAGTAGTGATAAACACTTTGCATTAGTTTGTTGTACAGACTTTTAACAAACACTTGCTACTTACATAGTACAAATGTACTTACAAATATTATTTATTCGTCATAATTAAATAAACAAATTTTACATTTTTAGATCGGTATTAAGATTGAAGAGTTCACTCCCTTATCAGATCAGCTATTGCTACAAGTCGCAGATTCTTTGGACTTATTTGCGTCACAATTTATAAAGGACACAGTAAAAAGAAATGTAAATGAAGATAAAATTTGTTTGATTAATTTCGGATTTTGTGTTTTCATTAATATTAATTTTCGATTTGCATAGAATGACGAAATTCGAAAACTCGACGAAAAAATCATGGAAAAAGAATGCATTTTAAATGCCAGTACAAAGCGAATTGCTCAAGTAGATGAACAAATTTTGCAAATACAACAACAATTGGAGAAACTACAGGAAGAACGTCAAGAAAGTGAAGCAAGCTCAGAGTTTTTACGACAAAAAAAGCTCGGGTATAGAAAAAATGCATTTATTAAGCCAAAAGGCCAAAAATTTTACTAAATTTCTTTTTCAACAGATTGAATTTAAACTTAGCAAAAACGACCTCCACCAACACAGATGACTCAACCTACCACACTGCGCAATCAAATATTTCACTGAGCTCACCTACCATTGTTGACGATCAGATTTCTCCACTTAGCACACTCTCAGCGACGTCAGCAGACTTAGATGACACTAGTACCACAGAAAGAGGTGTTTCTTCGAGCATTTCACTTAAAAGCAGTCCATCTGAGAGTTGTGAAGTGGCTAACAACAATTTGATACCGACCCCAGCAGCTGCATCAAAAGCTATAATGAGCGATAGCGGCGTATATTTGGATCCGGTTAGAACAACACAACAGGTTGCTAATTGTAATGGATTATCTACTAGTAAAGGCAAAGACAATAACAATAGACTTGCTGAAGGATTGGAAAATACTGCAATTGGCTCAGCTAGTGGGAATTCCGGTTCAAATGGCACAGGAATGCGGACATCCGACGAGGATAGCGCCTCATGCTCCTCATGTGAAACGGGGCGTAAAACGGATGTGCCGCGCCCATATTGTTCCATGCATGCACTTAGGCGTAACATTGCCAATCAGAAGGCATTAATTATGAAAAATCTCGAAATGAATGTGAGCAAGGCGCAGCTAGATGAGCAGATTGTAGAGCTGCAGGAGCTGCAACGTAGGCTGATTGCCATGGAGAAGGAATTGCTCGATTCGCCAGATGATTGTATTGCTGAGAGAGATGAGTGCAGTACATACTATCGAGGTGAAAATGACATAAATTACGAGTTAAGTCCAAATGACTGTATGGATGAGTCAGCTTACATGCCCAGCATGACACGCTCTTGCCCCTCAATGAGGGATTTTCGTAAGAAAAATTTTGCCATATATTTTAAAGCTGTACGAGGATGTTTGAAATAATCAACCTCATTTTCTTTTACATTTTAAACAGCCGAATCAGAGCATTTCATTACAATACCAAGCTTTGTGATACGTGGTGCCGGAAAACAAACGCACTACGAATACGAAGTGCGCATTACACTTCCCGATGGCAAGCTTAACATCTTACGACGCTACAGTCGTTTTAGGGAATTGCATTTGAGCATGAAACATTGTTATGGAGCGAAAGTAAGTACAAAATCGTTTGAATTATTTTGCATACTGAAGAGCAACAAAAACTTGTTTAACTATTTATCTATGCAGATCAGCGCCCTGCCTTTTCCACGGCGAGAGATTTTCTCCTCCAACAGCGAATCGGTGGCTAAGCATCGCAGACGACTGCTTGAACTTTATTTGCGGCGCTTGTTTGTTGTTTGCACGAAAATACCACAGTGCCCCATTTATGAGGGACCCGGCGGGCCGGGCCTCACTCGTGCCACACTCTCTCAGCTCTCGCCTTTTTTCAAGAAAGGTTTGTTCGAGAACGGCAAGCACGGGACGGGATAATAGTTACTCTACTGCTAAATTACATCCTGCCTATAGTATGCCTTTTAGTTTATTTTTACTATTTGTTAAGTTATGTATACTGTGCAAGGTGATGTTGTTGCACAGTATAATTTTTGATCTATTAACATAACACAACGTTCCTAGATTTCTTACGAATATTATATTTTGCTTTATGAAACTTCGGTGGAGGGCCACTCTTAATGTAAAATGAGTGAGTTGAAAATTGTAGTAAAACTGCACGTTGCGAAAAAAGCAAAAAAAAACTTCGTATTTACGTTTAATTATATATTGTATTATATTTAAGTTTTAATAGATTTGTTTGATTAAATTTTGAATAGTTATGTTATAGGCGGCATACACGGTGCGTCTGACTCGCGAGTCATTTGTCTACGTGTTGACTCGCCTTCGACTACACGCAGCTGAATCATTCAGAGCCATCACGGGAGTCATGTTGGTGTAACTAACACATATTTATTTTCACAAACACATCCAAACCGAACCACGAGTCAGACACACTGTGTATGCCGCCTATTAATTAAAGAAAAAACGAACGGAGCAATAAAGAGGGAACATTTAATAAATTTAAAATGCCTTATGGCTAAGTTTAAACTGTGGCTCAATATAAGAATATGCCTTATAAATTAAATACATACATCATAAGGATAACTGCACAGATTTTCTGTTTCACTTTTACTTTAAGGCATCATTCAAACCTACCGGTTTTTATCAAACCGAATTAAAAAATATTCAAATCGATTTTTGCGTACGCCTTTACAAAATTGTGGAAATTACTAGCTCTGTTGATGTTTAGTGTGACCAGGTGGTGAAAAAAAAATTCTAAAATATAATGCAACTCATAAGTTCGTTTGAAGTTCTTAAATACTGTCAGCATTCATTGGACTTCTTATAAATATAGACGTGAATTAGATATTAAACAAATTAATAGCATCTTTTTTTACTAGGTTCGTTATACTAAAGACTCAATTAGCCTCAGCATACTCATAACAAACGTTTCAGTTCCTGAACAGTCTTTTTAGCTAATCAAAAACAGTCAGGCATATTCAGACATTTGGCATTAAATAAGTGTGGGCTTGTCCGAGGCATGTAACGAAAGAGGCAATACTACAGCACTAATCAAAATTTGCAAAACCTTTGCAACGGCTCAATTCATGAAATGTTGCTAGAAATCTACACCGAACGTGATATTTTAATGATTCGCGCAACACTGCGATTGTAATTGCAACTCGAACAAGCCTTATATATATTATACATAACTGATGTTTACTTAATAGCTTTCATGTGAAATAATTATTCGCTTCACTACTTCGCAGACGAAATAAATTTTCAATACCAAGTATTGAATTTTCTATTGAGGATTTCAAGTCCTAGAAAGTTTTGATGCTCCTAAATCCGCAATGCCGCTCGGCAGGCAATGGCACACCTCCGAATGTATTTCTGCCATGAAAACAGCTTCTCATAAAAATACAATAGCCGTTCGGAGTCGACGTACAACACAAAAGGCCCTAACGCTCTTTATTTCAAAATTTACCTTTTCACAAATGTCGATAGGCAACTCATTAAAAACCTCATAGATTTTAAAGACAACTACTAGTTACAATATTTAATAAAAAATAGTGGCCTGTAGAAATTCATAACTAAAGAAATTTGGGTCAAAGAAACAAAAATGTTAAATATGCCCTCTCTACATACCTACATATATGAAGTTTAATTTAAAATTGTTGTAATGCAGCCAATTTGTTCAGTTTTTATAGTAAAAATTAATTAATTACTGCGGCCAAATTCATTTCTTCCCCATTTTCCAACTAAACCAGTGAATAAAATGCTAAAAACGAATTTTTTAGCTAAATTAAATAAAAAAGTTCTAACCTGGTCATTGGAAGTTTCATCGTCGACCTTTGTTGACTTTGTCGTGAGATGGATTGATAGCATCAAAAAAATGCTGAAATGGAATAAAACAATAATCTGTACGTACATTTATGTACATTTGATACAGCAAATACGAACAAACTGTGATTAATCTCTCGATATTAACGCTAAATTGAAATTTTGTAAATTGAAGTCAAATTGTGCATGACGATATACTTTATATGTTGTAATGTTAAAATGCAAAAATCAGTTTAAGGTACTAAAAATTAGTTAAAAGTATAATTCAACTTTAAACTTTTTTATATGTAATTTTTATAAGTAATATTAAAATATTAAATAGAAAAAATATATATAAAAGAAATGTAAAGAAATACTAAAAGATAAGGCAGCAAGTATTTAGCAGTAGAGTAATATATCAGACGATTATTATGTAATAAGTATAATAGATAAAACGATTTAAATAGAAATTTAGATATGGTACTAGTAAAGTACTTAGGACACATGTATGGGGCTGTTCAAGATCTTGTGCATATGATATTGCATTTACATGCAAACGGTAGCCACGGTAGCAATCATAAAATTTACAAATGCAAATCCAAGACCATTTGCACAATTCATTCTGAACAGGCCTTATGTATTATTGACGAAATCATGTAAAATAATGCCAAGTTGTAAGTGTGTTGGCACACAATTGAAAACAGAAGTATTTAAGTTTCAAAATTTGCCCATTTATTTGCGTACATACTTATAAAATTATCAAAATGGTGGTATTGAGTTTAGGGACGTTCTACGTAAAAACTGTTAAAAAGCTTTCAGAAATACAAAGAGCTTTCATAAATTTGACCACAAGACAATTAGGAAAGATGATTCTCATACGTATGTAAATAGTAAATAAAATGGCGCAATAAATCAATTTTACACATTAGCAGGCCGTACTCGGCGAAAGCTTTCAAAGATATTATTGCAATCTACTTAGAAGTACAATTGAAAGAAACTTCCATCTATCTACCAGTTCAAACTTGTTACATGTCATTAGAAATAAAATTTTGTTGGTAAAGTTGTGAGTTCGTTTTTGTATAAAATAACGATTTCATTCTGCAACTTATTAATTCTATTTACATAAAACTTAGTTAAAATATATACTGGAAATAAAGAAACATACAATTATGTATTTCTACTTAAATGGTTATACCTTTTTGTATGATTTATTTATATATGGGTGTTTCCATCGAAAGGTCTACCGCGAAAAAAAATTAAAATCATATATCTAACGTATTTATGGGCCAATTAGTCCGCTTTTTTTTTTAAATATACAACGGTTATGTAACCGGAAAAATGTTTGCGTAAAATGCTTTTGCTATATAAGGTGGCGCCAAGGTCGAGATATTTCGAAAAACCGTAATTGTGGTCCGATTTGTTTCGAATTTGTAGTTGAAACATAATAAATCATAGATTTCCAAAAAATTAACCCTGAATTGGCACTGAGGATAAGATAACGTATATCTACTAGATGCCATGTAGTCCGCCCCAATTGAGCTATGCCCAAAGGCTCTGAAATTGAATTCCCCTATGGCCATCAATCTTCCTGCGGATTTAGAAGCACGGTTATCCGCGAATACGTCAATGGGCAGAAAGCTGAGGATAATTTCAAAAGCAGCCATTGGAGTTTACCTCAACGCTCTCGTGATGCACAGTGCTGCGAGGCGCTGAACCCTCTCCATTGGCCTGCCTAATACTGTGTAGCACCAATGCATCAGACCTAGTGACAGACCCAAGTGATTCCCAACATTATTTTACATGCATAAAGGGTGTTACTGGCCTTCTTTCCCTTCTCATCAACATTGCGCTTCCACAGCAGCTTACTGTCGAACACAACTCCCAAATACTTTGTGTGGTCTTTAATTGACGGCTCGATACTACCTGGCCTCGGGGGGTCTCCACACTGGGACCATATATCTTCTTTCATTACATTACTGATAGTGTTACTACTACGACTATGTCGTCTACATACGGCACAAGCTTGGACGCTTTCCCCTGAATTCCTTTAAAAATTTGTTGACCGTTAGTAGCCATAATAGTGGTGAGAGTACACTACCTTGCGGTGTGCCTCTGCATGCCCGTCTGGTTACCCTTGCGTCGTTCCGCTCTGCTCTTATTTCCCTGTGGCCTAAAAAGCTTTTAATCGAAAGCGAAATAGCAGGTTCTACGCATATTGATTCGATGCTACTCATAATAGCTTCACTTGTGACATTATTGAATGCTTTGGTAATTTCCAGAAATACCCTTAGGGCATATTCTTTGTATTTGTCTGATGATAGGAGATACTAACTTTTGTCCACGTTCACCACCCGACTGTCACTTCAACAACACTCCCCAAAAGTTAATTGGGGAATTTTTATGCGATTACAACAACAACATGTGCATGGCATGTATCTTTCAAAAACGAACCAAATCGGATCATAGCTATGAGTTTTTCAAATCTTTTTATAGATAATAATACAGATCATCATAGTTTAGTGTTTAACTGGTTATATTACACCGTAAATGATAAAGAACCGTTAAATACTGACAACGCTAGTACTTAAACCAAATTTACGTAAAAGTTGCGTTCCAGATGCTTCACAATTTGCAGGTTTTACAGGATTTGCAGGAAAAGCTGTTTTCTCTTAGTGAATTTCATACAGAATACAGCTTGTAGCCAGAGGCAGTAAGACTCATTTAAATCCACTCATCATGTTGGAGCAGCTCCGGGTAATGGACCATTGAATGTGGCTGAAGTTATGACCACCATAACCAACGGAGTCTCCAAGCAAACGCATGTCCTGAATTTATACGGTAGCAATTCATAGCAATTACTATTGTATGTGTGTATTATTCATATTTGTGACATTCTATACTTTGATCAAATGGATATTAAGTATTTCTGAGGAACTCCGGGTAATGGTCGCTCAAACTTGGGGGTGCTTAATGAGCTGTCTTGGCAGATGGGCTGGCAGGAATTTGAGTCTATATAACTATACAAAACTAGTTTTTTTTTTTTTAATAAAAACTTAAATATATTCGGAATTTTAGAATTTTACTTGATATATTCTCAAAATAACGCGAAATTCACGTTTTTTTCAAAAAAATATAATCTTTCAATGGATATTTTTTTAATTTAAAATTTACATTTAAGAAAACTCCATTCAGTACAATAACTACGATTTGAGTTTTTCAGTTTATAGAAACACAAGCGTTAATTATGTTCTTAACTATTGATATTATTCTTAATTAGGCATTGATATTGCACTTCACACGGTGAGCAGGAAGCAAAAATAGGTTGCATAAAAATGTCGACAAAAACTGAAAGCAGGGTTGTATTTGTTGATATCTTAAGGTTAAGAATCCGTTTGAATTGAAATCCTAGCTGCTCCTGTTTTAAAGATATCCACATTTTATATACTTCTGATAGGATATATTTGCAAAAGACGAAGGCGTACTTCTCGATAATTAGAGCATATTTATTCGAAAAGAAATCTTATACAAATCTGTTTCCCTTTTTTAACTCACTAAAACTGATCAAATCAATGTGAAACATTTTCATTTTTTCCTACCGAAAGAATAATTGATCGAGATTTATTGGGCGCTTCCGGTATACAACTTAGATAAAACACCACAATTACCCTCTTCTGTAGCTGTAGATTTATTTTGGTATTTATGTACTCTTCTGTCAGGAAATAATGTCTATTACACATCCAGAACACAAATGCGATCATGAAGAAAATCGCATGAAAGTATGCGCTTTGTGTGGGAATAAAAAATATTTTTCAAAATAAACCTTCCCAGTATTTTCTGTTAACTGGAAAAAATATTAAAGTAATACAGGATCATATTAATGATCAGTTCGATATTTCTAATAAAAAGTTCCCAAAAAGTATATGTAGCACATGTCGACTAACTGTTAATGAATATGGAAAACAAATTTTCAAAAGACCTTGTCCAGCTATGCCTAATTACGAAGATCTTAATTTGGCAAAAGAAACAAGAACTATGATTTGCAACTGTTACGTTTGCCTAACAGCGCGACTTACTAGACATTCGAAAAAAATTAAAGGTAGAGGTCATGTAAGAGTAAGAACGTTTCATATTACTCCACTGGTGGAAGTATTTCATCGAAACGTAAACTCACTAGTGTCTACAATTGTATTATGCATAGTTCCTCGGATTAAAGAGACCCATGAAAATTTAAAAACCTTATTTAAATTAACAAAACTCAATGAGATACCTTTCAAATTTATTTCAGATTTAAAACTTGTTCTACTCGCTAATGGGCAGCAGACGGCAACTGCTACTTATCCTTGCCCTTATTGTTTTATTACATTAACTGGATTGAAAAGTTTAGACAAAATGATTGATGATAATGATCTGAATAATGATGAAGAAAATTTTAATTTAAAAAAATACAAACACCTAAGAGAGGACTACTTCAAATTTAAAAGCTTGATGGGCAATGACAAAAACAAAGCTAAAGAATGTCATAGCACAGTTCATCATCCTCTTTTTGTTGATGAAGATAATGATGAAGATGATGACATATACGTGCTTCAGAAGTGTATTCCTCCTGAACTGCATCTCTTACAAGGGTTTGTTAATCATCTCTTTTGGGATGGTATAGTTAAAATCGATGGTATCGGAAAGGAAAAGGCTCTGCTGTGGCCGAATAAATTAGGTATATGTCATAAAAGCTACCAAGGAGATATTTTTGAAGGGAATCATTGTCGGAAACTTCTCAAAGAAGCGGACAAATTGCAGGATCCTGAAATTTATGAGTTTGTAGGGCCATTACGATTACAACCTTATATTGCCTCGTTCAAAGCTATGAACAAAATCGTGAATACATGCTTTTCCGCAAAACAAGCGGATCTTAGTAATTTTGATAAAAATCTTAACGAACTCCGCACAGCTTTGAAAAGTACTGGAATTTCTCAAACTGTCAAAGTCCATATTATCCTTGAACATTTAAAGCAATCTATTTCATTCCTGAATAACGATGGTTTAGGATTATGGTCCGAGCAGGCCGGGGAGTCAGTTCATAGGGAATTCATTAAATTCTGGGATAGATTCAAAATAAATATGATTGATGAACCAACTTTTGTGAGTCGCCTGAAGAAAACTGTAATGACATTTTCATTCCAGCATATATAAAAACTTAATTAAATAATAAAATATTTAAATACTTAAATGTGTGACTAAATTATATGGTAAGCCAACAAAAAAATAAAAGAAAACAAAAAAAATATAAAAAAATAAAGCAAAAAAAAATATATAAAAAAATCAAACCAAAAAAAACAAAGAGGTGCAAAGTAAGTTGCCTCCACGTGGTGCGCCTTGGAAACGATTAAAACCGGCTAAAAACTTACATAAACTTATATTTTCACAAAATATATATACACACATTTACTCACACATACATTGTTGAATATTTAATGCACAAGGATGTTTTTCTCTTTCGCAAAAGTCGGTCCTACCATAACTATGTAAAATGTGGATATCTTTAAAACAGGAGCAGCTAGGATTTCAATTCAAACGGATTCTTAACCTTAAGATATCAACAAATACAACCCTGCTTTCAGTTTTTGTCGACATTTTTATGCAACCTATTTTTGCTTCCTGCTCACCGTGTTCACCTACATTTTGTTCATAAATAACACAATAACATATTTTTTATCCTCGAAAAGGACTTTTTCTAATCATGAGGCAAAACTCCCCACAGTTAGTGTTGCCTTGCGCGCAAAACGAAAACGCTGCACACAACCCAAAAGTACTCCTCGGGGACCAATTGGTGAAAAACTTCGAAAAGGTTTATTACTGTATATACTGTGATTCATATATATGTATACATTTGCATAAGGTTATATTTTATCTTTTTTCTATCTAGATTTTTCCATGCACAACAGCGACTGTGGAGTGATCGTTTAAAATACTTCGTAGAGTAAAAACCTGGCTCAGAAGCTCAACAGGAGAAGAAAAGAAAACTCGTTACCGAAAACTCGAGACGTTTGTTATTAGCGTAAAAATTATTAAATAAAAAATATATAAAAAAATTTCGCAAATATATTTCGCCTCAAAGTAGACAGCAAGTCAACTTTTGCATGCGATCATCGCCTGTCAAAAATCGCCTCATGCAAAGGCAGCTTAACGAACACTTTTTTCGAAACTAAGTTCTTCACAGATTTTAATAGGATATACATATTAAAATACACTTTCACTCAAAATTTTAAAGTGTTAGTAACAAAAACAACGGAAAATTTAAAACTTGTTGGTTAAGGTAAGGAGATTCTGATTGGCTTGTCTAATATAAACGCGAGGTTATAGAGTTTTACCGTTAAATAGTAATACAATTTACGGCGAAATTGAAAATTCCGCATTATTTTCATACATTGGTCTGCAAGGATTCAAAGAGATTAATCTAAAAGTGTAATGATTGATTAATTAACACTTCACAAAGGAATCGATACATTACAACTGATATGACATACATACATGCTAGGAATGTTAATCCCGGGATTCCGGCCTTTTCTAGGTCCTGGGATTTTCGGGTTTTGTAATTTGCACTGATATATATGAATAGAAACTCCTTTTCTTGACCAGTATTGGCTATGTTTCTCTTTTTTTATTTACACCCCTATTCTACAACGCTTTCGTATTAGGATTTTTCTACGAATCGTAGAAATGGTATTCTGCAATCCGAATCGAATTTCGAAATTCGTAACAATGGCGTGCCTAAAAACGAATGAGTGAGAAATTTACAGCTTTTTTGCGTAATTTTGTTCGAAAACAATTCAGAGTCGGAGGCGAGATAAAAGATGTAAATCGATGTGCGTTTGCATGAAATATTAGCGGTGTCTTCTTTTTAACAGATAAATTTACCTTTCGCATATACATACATATATATACTTTTATTCACTGCTTTATATGAACGAACAAAAAATAATGTTTGTTGCCCCTTATCGAGAAACTTGGGTCCGATTTAGTTATTTGCACAATGATTTTGGGTAGTTGTATTAAAACGCATCAAACTTTAACATACACGTATAGTCAAATGATTAAACTTTAATTTAAAATATAGGCTTCAAATTTGCGAGCTCTAGTTTATTAATAAATTAGGTTTGAACTATGTACTTTTTTTTTGTAAATTTCCATGTGGGCTGTGCGCAAAGATACAGTGGATGGCGTAGCCGGAGTTATATGCACAATAAATGTTGTATACCTTTCGCAGTAGAAGAGGAGCCTCCACCCTCTTCGCCGGCAACACAGAAAAGAGAATTCTCATTAGTAAGGCTTATAATCCCTAAGCGCGGCCGAAGGCAGTTGCAAGCGCAACCAAATTGAAAAGGCTTTACAGGCGCAACTTACTGGAATTTTGAGCTGAAAATTTTGGCAATTATTTCTTTAATTAAGGTGTCGCTACCTCTGAAAAGGATACGGCAGAAATCACGCTGGTATAGCCTATGAGTTTTTTGAATGATCATTATTCTTAAGTGAAACAAATAAAACTCAATAATAATTATTATTGCTTTTGAAAAAATTATATGTCCTTCTAACTAAAACTTTCCTACTCCTCCTTGTCAATCCAAAAAATTTTAATTTTTTTGAATTCTAAAGGAATTTAAATAATCTTGCATTTGGTACCCATATTTTTATTCTACATTGCATTGAATCTTTTAAATAACTTTTGGAATTAATCATATCCTTGAAATAACAAAGTGCTTTAAAATAAATCCTGACGTCAAAGAGAACAAATAAAACGCCACTTTAAGTAAAAAAGTAGGATTATCATTTATTTTATGGTAGGAGAGCTTCTCAAGGAATATAGAAACAACTTTTTCGATTTAAGCTGTTGAAAAGAGGTGAATATCTAAAACTCGGGACAAATCTGGGGATCCCGGGATTGTGATAACGACATCCCGGGATCGGAAAAAGCGAAAAAATTAACATCCCTAACTCACACATAATTCAGGAATGCTCTTTGTTAATTAATGCGAGGTCAAGTCAAAGCAATACATTTTCTCAATTTCTGTTCCAATAACAGTAATTGTTGAGTAGTAATAGTTGCAACATCATTATGCGTCCAGTAAAATTTTCCGAATCTTCTTTAGTGGTCGCTGCCACGCCCTACTTGCGAGCATTTTCGTTTTGTACTGTGGTTATGCCGCCATATTTTACTTTACGTTCATCTCCTACCTACCGGTCATGGTTATTACATCTACTTCGTACATTTTTTATACTATACATTCTAGTACAATTTGTTATAAGCTTTTGGATAGCACAGGTAAATAATGAGGCAATTAGAAATTACGTGGACAAGCACTCCACGGATAGTATTACTAAAGTTCTTAGTACTGGAATCACCATTGCACAAGTAACAGTGCAGGCTGCAATATGCATTCAAACTCTGACCGGATGTCAACTTTTACGCAACATATTCATTAGTATTGTGCACTTGGAGTGGGATGTCCGACAACACTACACGGATGACTGGCCATTAAGTGCTTTACGTAGGCGCCTGTGTTTGCGTTCAGGATTATGGCTACTAGTTGTCTGCACAATTGTTCCGTATCTATCTTATCAACTCACAAATACTACAATATCTCCGATTGAACGAGTAATCACTGTCTATTTCGGAACGTTGGTACAGGTTAAAAGTGTTGAGTATTGTGTCAATGTGCAATTGGTACAGGAGCTGTTGCGTTTAGTGCAGCGGCAGTTGCTCCATTTGAGGCGTGAACTGGTGCGCTGTGAAGAAATGGAATCTCGTTGGACCTTATACGCCGATCTGCACACGAACCAACAGCTTTTAGCGCGTGTTTGGAATTTGCTGAATAAAGTCGAACGATATTTTTGCATTCCAATGCTAATGCTCTTTTTCTATAATGGATTCTCTATAACACAGGCCATACATTGGGCTTACATCAATTTCGAGCAAGATGATTTAAACACACGTTTGTGTAAGTTTCATTGCGTATGTAAAAATGTATTGCTAACAAGAACTCTTCAGTTTCAACAGTTACATAACACTGTAGGGAGGCTAAAATGATACGAAAAAACGCCGAGACCCGTAAACTTAATTTTGGGTCGTAGATTACGGACCTGTATAACATATTTCTAGACCAGGTCACAAGATATTTTCAATTTAAGTTTGCATTATGACTGAAAAAATGCACACTTTTAAGATGGAAAATGTTACCCATACGCCATGTACGAGTAGGTATGTACGAGTAGGGCTGTGTACGATATGGCGTATGAGTGACATTATTTCTTGCTCCTATTTCATAAAAAAAAAAATTATTGTACATTTTCATTTAACTATTCAAAACTTCTTTATTTAGCCAACGATTTTTTCCTTGTTAAGGTTTGAATTTTTTTGTCATAAAAAATTAACATATATTGCGAAAATGACCTGATCTGGAAAAACGGTGTACGACCCAATATTAAGTTTACGTGTTTCGGCGTTTTTTTTTGTGTATTTTCGAAACATGAGATTTTGCCCACAGTGTAATTAAAAATAATTTAGTAGCAGTTCCTTTTGCGCATCTAATAATTACACAGTGCAACACAAAAAAAGTGATAGGAATGAGACCAATTGCATTCATTAAAAGAGGTAAAAATTTGAATAAATACCAAAGCATTTGGAAAAGTTGGTTCCAATTTGTTTTTATGTCGATTTGAAGTTGTGAATTTAAAAATTAAAAAATTAACAAGTGCAATGCACAAATTTCATACCTACAGACCAGAGCTGTTAAATTTCCATTACGATTAGCAACCATTAATTTGTTTGCATTTTTTAATTTTAGTGTTTTTTAATGTTCTTACATAACCCAGCAATTAATAATTAAATATGATTAAAAATAATCATTATTAATTGACATTAAAAGAATATTAAAATAATTAAAAATAATCAAATAACTAGAAATCAAATTATTTGTTTAGTTATTCTATTATTTTTAATTGTTTGATTATTTTTGGTTATTTGTTTGTTTTTCATTATTTGATTATCTTCAATTATGGGATTATTTCTAATTATATGAAGCCGTGTTTGGCAGGCAAATTTTTATAAATTATGTAGTATTAAATAACTGAAACTAAATTCACTGTACGAGACATTGTAAATTATCCTGATTAATACTTTCAGAAAGAATTTTGTAGGGGGAATATTGGAGCAGATCATACATTTAGAAATAGGTATTTATATTATTTGCAAACTATTATTCTCAAATTGAAATAAATCATGAAATTGAAAAAAAAATTGAAGATAATCAAATAATATTATAGTAATATATTTAAAAAAATCAAAATTATTTGAAAATAATCAAATTAGTATATTGCGATTATTATGCTATTTAAAAAAACCAAAAATAATCAAATAATTAGGTATATTAATCATGAAAATAATCAAAAATAACAAAAGAATCATGTAATTAAAATTAATTAAATAATTAATTAATTGTTTTGAAAGTAGTAAATTATTAATCATTAAAAGGTGCAAATAACGGTATTCATTAAACAGTTACTCAAAAAAAAAAAACATGCTTTCATTAAAATTTATGATTATTAACCATTATTTAACAGGTCTGCTACATATAGACATGTATAAATATGTGCACATTAGGGTGCTTTTTTGCGACTATTTTTTTCACTCCTATCTCGAAATTTTTGTGGAAAACACCTAAAAAACTCCCTGAAAATTTGAACCCTTATGATGATCGTTTATGATTAAGTTTTCTAACGTTTTCAGTTTTACACTTTTGAATGTAAGTAATCAAATATTCTATCCGCTGTTCGTCCAACTTGCAAGTGCTCTCTCTCAGAGTACAACAAGTTATTTGAAGTGATAACGGTTGTTTATATATCCGTCCACAATATGCATTGCGTAATTCACACAAATAATTGATAAAAACACCGCTAAGCTAACCCAATTTAAAATTGTAATGCACATTGTAGGCAGTCTGCCCTCGAAGTGTTGAAGGAGTATTCGATTACGTAATGTGCATTTGCGCCGCTGGGAACTGACATATTGAGCATTGCATGCATTCAAAGTAAAAGTGACAGCACTAATATTGATTTTTGTTGAAAAATATACACTCTTTTTACATTTATTAAAAAATGGGTTAAGGGTAGAATGATATAAAACTATTCTCACCCAAAGAGGTTCCTCTCTTGACCACGAAAAGTGATTAAAGCTTTCACAAGATTATCTTAATTGGCTATTAAAGAGTCGATAAAAGCATTCTGCGTACGAACGAAAGCAAACTTTTCTTGTATGGTAGTGAAATCCCTAAAGCGATTTATAGCAATCATCCATGACGCCTAAGACGTCTTGTGAATTCATTAGTTAATGCAACTAGACTCAGTGCAAGTCAATTTTTATACGAGGTTACGATGTCATTTGATACTGGAAAGTGTTCTAGGCCAAATACTACACTCCACGATGAGGTTGTTCACATTTGCCTGGTTTGTCAGGTTATCTGGTTAAAAACCATTATTTATTGTTGTAAACTGAATAAAAATTATAAACACACAACCACCTAACTTGATAACCAGCCAAGCGTGAACAACCACAATGTAAATATAACGAAATCATGTGTTGAGAAAAAGATATTTAGTTGACGTAACTTAACACTTTTCTTAGTGGTCCTCTGGTGCTTAAATGATTAGTCATGTATCTGACCGCTTTTGTTAATTGCTTTAATTTATCAGTTAAAGGTAGACAGTATTTTCTTTCGTTTATCACAAAGATTTGCATACGTGTTTCTGTACAGGTGAAAGACCATGTAAGATAAGCACCAAGGCTAGGTGATTCTAAAAATCAAGTTAATTTTTTATGGACAAGTTTTCAAGATATTTGCAATTTACCGTTATTCAACTGAAAAAATTGGTTCCATTTAATCACGTATAGCTGCGAGTAAAATCATAACCACAAAATTCACCACGATGTTGTTGGCAACTTATGTTTATTTATTTATTTATAATAATTTTCATTTACAATATAGTTCGACCTATAACAGAACCACATCAATAAAAATGGTTTCGAAGCTTGCACAAAGTTCACAAAAACTAATCAAACTTCAAAAATGTATCCTCAAAATTTCGAGGTTTTTAATTGATTGGTGTTGCGTATCTCTCACAAAGAGAGAAATATAACAACAACCATATGGAACAAAAAGTTTAGATCGTTGAATCCGCCTTAAAGTGCAAGACTCAAGTCGCTAAAAATTAACCTTGCTTTTTTAGATTTTTCTTTTGTGGGCGTATTTGCGTATTTTATTTCATATAAAAATTAATGTTGTTCAAGCGTTATATTCAAGAAAATCCTCAACACCCTTGACAAAAAAATCTAAAAAATATCGTACGAACCAGTTGGATAATGTTCATACGAAATATAACAAATGAAAGGTAAAAGAATTCCCCATAGAAATTTATTAATCATCCCAGATTTTTTTTTTATGAAAAAATTAAAACTTTGACAGTAAAAGAAAAATGATAGGTGGCGTAGAGTCGCGATATTTGGAAAATCTGTATTTATGGTCGGATTATTTTCATATTTAATGGACAGAAATAGGGCGTGTTCAAAAATGCATCAAGCAAAAGCGGCAGTCTCTTTTATTTCTAAACTATAATTGATGGAAATGCCTTATTTGCGCCACTAAGTTCCAATTCGGCATTTAACCGTGATTGCGCATATTGTACATTTCCATCAATCATAATTTCTGAACGTACCCATAATACCAAAACAATTGAACCGTTAGGTGGGGCGAGGGTCGATTTTTCTTTTCTTATTAACCCCCAATTACAATTACAATTTTTTTAATTACCTGTTTTGGCCTCAGCTTAGTAAATCTGCAAAACGATCAGCAGATCTTGCACGGTCGATCATACCATAACCGTTATTTTCAGACTTAATTTTTTAGTAACACAAGGTTTTTAACCGAACATAAGAAAGCAGTCTCCATAATAAAGGTTAAAAATGATCGAATAATTGTCAAATTTTACCCAAAAATTTAAATAAAAAATAACGATTATGCATTGATCCAAAAACAAAAGTCTTTCTATTTACCCAGCAAACACACTCTCCAACGTTAGAGAAAACTTTTGAGTTTTACATTAGAATTCTAATGTAGTTCTCGAATCGATTAGAGAATCATTAGAAAAACACTCGACATTAAAAGCCAATTACAATTCAATCAGATCATCAGAATATGATTAGATATCTAGTCTTTTTCTCAATATCGAGAACTACATATGTCCCATTTTTGTAGAGAAATCTATAGTTCTCGACAGTTTCTCTAATCGTTTTCTCACCTTCTACCTTAGAGAAGCACATTCGAATTCGAATCGCTTTCTAACCGTTCTCTAACCTAAATGTTTGCTGGGTAATGGTTATTTTCGTTTCATGATATTTATAACTGAGCTAAGGCATCAGAACTGAGATACGGAATAAAATTTTTTAGAAGTGAGCATCTGCCACTTTTTGGAGCATCTGCCACACAACGTCTGAAATCTACAACATATTCGCGTTTTTGAGTCGTTTTATTTTTGCCCGACAGAATTTTCTTAATTTTAAGAGCAAAAATTGTCCAACACTAAATACTATATGGTTACAAGAATGATATAATACAAGATTCTGTATTCCCAGCGGCGATGAAATTTCTCAAAAAGTAAACAAAGCCTAATGGGAGGATAAAATAACCTGTAAAATAGTAATTTTTTATCAATAATAAATTTTTCGACAGGAAACGTGGTTTTATTGTGTCTAATTGCAAAATATATGATTTAGAAAAAGAATTAGAATTAGTAGCGAAAATGTTAAAAACACGGCGATTTTTATGAAAGTATTAGCAAATTTCAGTGCAGTTGTTTACTTTCACTTGAAAATTGTCAAAATCGGCCCATCCCTAGAAGCGGTTTCTGGAACGTGCCACATTTGTTCGCTACATTGTGATGTGATAAAATGAAAAGCTGGCAGCACTCCGCAAGGTTGCCGAAATCTTTCAAAATATGTTCGAAAAATATCTTGATATGGAAGGAACGACTCCAAAACTCAACGCATTTTCAATCTTGAACTTTATTATACTAAAATAATTTTTTTTTTTCGATTTTTGTTTATAAAAGTCATACTTCTTTGAAGTACTTGCTTACGTTTTATATCAAATATGTGTTATTGCAACTTAAAATGTTTATTTAAATTCATTTGTAACGCTAAATAATTTTATGCATTTATGCACTCTTTCAGCCCTTCTTGGGTAAGCCTCTTAGAATGGCTTTACTTAAGAAGGTCTACATAAATTATCTACTGGATATTTGATAAGAACCTTACGCAAATACACCAAAGATGTATGAGTTTTATAAATTAAAGAAGCAACTTTAAAAGAACTCCTCCAAAAAGCCTTCTGAAGTACGTCCTATAAAAGCCCTTCTGGAAGGCGTTCTATGGGCAGCGAATGAAAAAGCCCTTCAATTTGTGCCACTCCATACAAAGAGGAAATGACAAAGGACTGTATGTGTTATCTACTGGCTACTTTAATATAGAAAGGTCTTATCTAACATCGTCGCTAAAATACAAAAAGCCGTAACTAAGAATCCAAAATTCACTTTTTGATTGATGACGATGCATTTCATCGAATTATAAGTACCCACATAGTTTTATGCTTTTTTGTATTTCAGCGATTATTTCTAGAATAAATTTATGTATGTATATGTAATTATGTATAGAATTTTTTTATAAATTACTAATTTTATTTTATTGTATTTTACTCGTTTTTAATTAGGCCGTATCATTTATACCGTGATGGTAATTGTAATGCTGTTTATGCCATGCTATCAAAGCCAATGCTGTATTGATGAGGTAATGTAGAATTATAGATATAAATAATTTAATTGACTTAAATACATATATATGTATATATAAAGGTAGCGTCACATGATTGGGCATTTGCCCAAATTTTGGTGCAACTTGTATCCCAATCATGTAACTGCACAAATATTTTTCTTTATCCCAATCACGAAATAGTATATATTTTTCAAATTTTTCAAGCAGTTGGCTGTATTGTACCAATCGTGTAACTACAAAAGAAATTTTTGTACCAATTATTTTATTTTGTACCATTATACCAATATAAAAAATTTACAAATCTGTAGAAATGTATCAATCGTGTGATACTACCTTAAGAATTTACATATTACACCGTGCGACAGTAAATTTTACACCAAAAAAAATTAATATATTCGCGAAACTGCGGGTAAATTATAGTAAAACTGCGTTTTTAGTTTTTCTCTCTGACGTCTGGATTTTTTTTTAAAGGACTTTGAAATTTTAAAAATATGATTATTTCAAAAAATGATTTAAAAAATTCGGTGCAATGTAGGATAACAATATGGGTATCATATAAAAGAAAAGATTCTGTAGAATTATAACAAAATAAATTTTTTGGTGCATAAGGACGAATGGGTATGGAACATATCCTTTACAAATTTTGTACATAAATATCCTTGAAAATTTGCAATATTTTTTTTTTTTAATTTTTGTTTGAGGACTAATATATGCAAGACCTCATCATCGAATTTGGTCCTGCAAACTTTATTAACTTAAAACGATAAAATTTTTTAAAAGCGCATCATCAGTAGATAACCTATTCATACTTGTAAATCATATTGCTATTCTACATTGCAATGATTTTTTTAATAGGTTTTTGAGTTAATCACATCTTTAAAATTTCAAATTCCTTTGAAAAAAATCCTGACGTCAGAGTGAAAAACTAAAACTAAACTATATTTGGCCCATAGTTTCGTGAGCATATCGATACTTTCGTGTGTTTTGGAATTTTTTTTTTTGTCGCACGGTGTTATCAACAATTCGTTTTTCAAAATCTTGAAATACACGAGACTTTTTAGCAACCGAGAATAGTCCTATGTAAATTTAAAAAGTTGTTCGCTCCTCCTGTAAATTACAAATTTATCAAATGGGTACTTTACGACGATATTTGGCTTTGCGATAGTTGTAGTACCTCACGACGGAATAATTCCATATAAGCGGTAGTAATAAGTACCTTTCGACGTTAATCTGTACTAAATACAATGGATCCATTTACTAATTTAATATGTAAAAACAAGGATGCATATCATAATTTCATTTATAACCAAAATTGGATTTAACTATGTCCAAAAAAAAACATGTATATATGTGTGTACATAACCACGTATTTTGACGTGCTATACACGAATATAAAGTTCGTTTTTCTCTATCTCGGCAGAATTTTTTCCTAACCTGAAAAAAACGTGCCCGTCACATAATAGCTCTGATCTATGAACTTACAGGTTTTTACATAAACTTGCAGGAAGTTACAGAAAAAATGATCACGTACTGCAAATTCCTCAAAAATCCTGAAAAATGAGAGCGATTTTTGGAGAGTTGTGTAGAGTATGAAGTTGCAAGATTTTACCTGAACTTTTTCTTCTGGTAAATCATGAGCAGTGTCAAGCGATCAATGGTTGACGTTTTTACAGGAAAAATACTTTTTTTATCGTATCCCGTACTTTTTGTTGTTACCCACTTCACTTCATTTTTACAGGATTTTACCCGAAAAGTATTGGATCACAGCTAATATCCGCCAAGTTTATTGAGGTTAGGAAAAATCCTGTTGTGATGGAGCATTTTCTCTTGGCGGCCCTGGTTACGAAATAAAAAACACACATTATGCTCTATTTCTAATAAAATAAACTCTGTATAGGCCTTGACAGGTCTATTTTTCATTGGTAAACACATTTTTGTTACCTGTAATTAAAGTTTCCTTTACATACTTTTCGATTTCTGTGCGCTACATTTTCGGGCAACGGACCGCTTCATAAAGCGAGATGCGTAATAACTACCGCTATATTTCAACCTTTTTATATT
Organism: Rhagoletis zephyria; assembly: GCF_001687245.7. Lineage (NCBI taxonomy): Eukaryota > Metazoa > Arthropoda > Insecta > Diptera > Tephritidae > Rhagoletis > Rhagoletis zephyria. Next base: position 85,629 of record NW_016157369.1, read on the forward strand.
CTTAAAGCTCTGTGTTTGATTCTCAACCGACAATCTACAGAAATGTTGCAGAAATTGCACAGACAAATTTTGTATATTGCATTTTATTTGTTTGTGGTGAGCAACGGATTGACAAAATGTTGCTCCTCAAACGCGCGACGCAGACAGAGTCGCCCAAATTTTCGCATAGAACGCGATACTTTTTCATAAGAAATAATACCGCCGCATTTATTGAAGCTCGAATACACCCTTGTGTTGAACCTAACAGAAAACCTGCCATGGCAAACATGAGTTACTCAAACGGATGACAGCCTTACGTAGCGGCTATAGCCAACATCCAATATCCTATTTTTGTTCCTTTATCGAGTATTTAAACTGCCTTTTTATTGAAGCCTTTAATTAATGAAATGATGTTGCACTTTCAAAACCTGCTCGATATTGAGGAGTAAATAATTGACTGACTTTTGTACAAAATTTGCTATCGCTAATTTTGATCGGCAAAAATTTCCAAAAGAATAGCAGGCACCCCTAACAGCACGCAACACCTAGCTACATTCCCCCATACTGCCAGAATTGGCTGATTACACAATGCAGGTGTTACTTTTCCATGTAGTATACTCTTACGCCTCACTGCATTTCATTTCCAGAATTTTAGCAACAACAATTTAGCGTAGCGAATGTCCGGATAATACTAATACACTAAATACAAAAAAAAAAAAATTATTTTATTCAAAATCAAAAAAAAATATCAAGTCAATGCGATTTTCTAGTAGCTGGAAATGTGCACTTTTTATCTTACTAATATTTAATGGACCATAAAACTGCAGACCCAAATTTTCTCTAAAAACTCTGAAAAAAAAGTTTGAAATTTTTGGTGGAAATATGAAAACTTCGGCAAAAGATTAAAAACTATTTTTATTCACTGCATAATATTCACTGATTTTTTTACAAACAACTACATACTTTTACGATACATTTTTGATAAAATATTTTGGAATCTTCTCAAAAAAGTACAACCATTTTGGTACAATGTTGCACAAACTGAAAACCGTGGGTATTGATGAGTCTTTAAGCATGCGTTTGCAGGAATATTCCCTTCAACTAATGCATCAGCAAATGTTATTCACATGTGGAGGATTCTTTGAAATAAACCTGAAGAATTTCGGAGCGGTAAGCATGGGTTTTAACAAATGTACAAATAACAAATGTATACTTTATTATTTGCTTAGATCATTCTAACGATTACAACTTACGTTGTTATACTAATACAATTTAAATTACAAGCGGAGACAGAAAAGAAAACAGATGGAAGAGTACGCTTCGAATAATCATAACTTAATGATAAAATTGACTACTAACTTTTGAAAATTTTCCGAAATGTTTACAAAGAGATATATGTATGTATGCTTATTAAAAATAAATTATTTATTTTGCATATAAAAGCGCAAGTTTAGTCCATTCCTATAGGAAAAATCAATCAATAAATAAAATGTGGCAATTGTTGCTAAATGGTAAGTTAAAAAAAGAATGTCATTAAGTCATAATGGTTGTTAGATTTGTAAGACTTTAAGATATTCTGCAAGGTATTCTGCAGATAAAATTGCCACGCCCATTTCGATGGGCTGGTCGCCTTAAATAAAAATCTTGGCATACAAATATTATTTATTTCTATTCTATCGGAATAAAATGTACATTATTGCAAAAACAGAATTTTTAACACCTCGCTAAATGATAGTATATCTCATCCTAAGTTTTCAAAAACAAATCACAAAAAAAAAAAATAGTTTAAAACATAGAGAATTAAACAAGGATTACGGTACGACCTTTAATCCCTAATTTGCTGGTCTTCGCTATGTAAATCCACTTCAAAAATTTCAATTGTTTATAGCTAAGACAGATCTTGGCCAATCAAGAGCATATATGCAATACTCCTATATTGACAGTAAGAGCTAGTACCATCCGAAAACACTACAGTACAGACATATCAATAACGTACGTACGAAAGAAAAGGAAGACATACGTTTATAAATAAACATGTACACAATACATATACAAAAACGGCACTCAAGTACACAATACATTGACAAAAACGGTACTAGACTGTCTCGCTTTGATTTCGGAATGCTTACACATTGAGAAGTTAGCTTACTGCCAATATAGAAGTATTACATATATATGATCATGAGCATCTTATATATGTACATACATACATATAAGAAATATTAAGCCTGTTTCTTTAGCTTTAAAACGACGTTACATATGTATGTATATGTTATGTTCGACTGTAAGAGGCTTCAAAACTCGAGAACGGCTGAACCGATTAGAATAATCATTTTTGGATGTTCCAAACTCATTGGTCTGCTATTTAGAATCTTATCTTGCTGATCTTAAAAGATTCTTTGAGGTTACTGAAATATTGAATCTGAACGCTGAAAAAGCTTAGATGTGAAGGGTATTAAAACGTACATGCAATCGGATGAATTCATCCGTTGAATTTACTGAAAAAAATAAATAACATAATGAAATTCTAAGGCTCAGTTCAAGCAAAAAATCTTCTATGATCTGTTGGACTGCCTTAATAGAGACATGACGAGACGATTTGATGCTTTCAAGAAACTTGAATTACCTTTTTTTTAATATCTTGCGGTAAGTGGCGATGCCCTGAAAAAGCAAGCAATATCCTTTTGAAAAGCTATCGATTTGATCGAATAAGTAATGTAAAGAACATTCACGAAGCAAATTTACGGAACCAACATTTGCCTCCTTTCCAACTCGTCAACAAATTACACGAATTGAATATAGATGCAATATTTATTTATTCCAAGGACTGTTTGCGAAAATGAACGTTTATTCAGTTCAATATCTCCTATTAAGAATTCGGAACTTTAGCATTAGAGAAATTTTAAAATTGTATTAACAAAAACTGAAACAGCCCCTTTAGTTACCGATTAAAAAATTATGTTACCAGTGCAGAATACCAGTGCATACCAATTAAATTATCTCTGTTCTAATGTTTGCGTAGTTGGTGAAATTTCGTCTAAGCCCAAATAATTAATAGCTAATAAATAAACCCCCATAAAGACTCGGTGGACTTACTAAAAAAAGTTTTTAATTCAAACGAGCCGCCGATGATATTTTGCCTTGGGTTTATATGGGTTTTGTTAGAGAATGAACTATATTTTAATTGAAAATTCTTAAAAATTAATAATTAAACATAAGTGGCAAGCAATATCACTTTTAAATGGGGTGCTATAGATATGGCCAATACTGTATATGCTAAAATTGTGTATGAAAAGAAATAAATATAGTATTTATATATAATTTGCTCAGTTTTTATCCAAAATCTAGAAAGCTACAAATAGTGTTGTATGGGCGGTCAAGTGTCATAACCAGGGAACGGATTTTATGAAAATTGCTTTTTTTCTGCTGAAGAGATAGAGTATATTCTATTAAGAATGTCCACGATTTAGTTTTCCCTGATTTCATATATGCATTTTTTTGCCTTTTTTAAGATATTTGTCATTTTTGGCCTTTGGTACCTTTACACATTTGAAAAAGTGATTATAGCCAGGAAAAAGCCCTTAATCCTGATAATGTAAAAGTTTCAAACGTTCCATATTTGAATTGGACGCCACTTATATTAACTCACGTCGAGCGCTCGTTTAGTACAAGCCTGTTTTGTTACAAAAAAATCAAGTTGATAATGAAGAAAATCGAAGAATAAATAAAGAAGTAATAAATGATCATATGAAAATGCGCAAAGATTTTTTGTATGAAAAATGAGCTGGAATAAATGTTGTATGGTATGGTGTGGAGGCGTCGATATATGTACATACATAAAAATAAATAAAAGTATGTGAGTGGCTAAATAAAAACGCAATTAACTAATGAAATTAAAAGCCGATTTAGATATTTAAAGAAATAAATTACACTACTGCGAACAATCGCACATACGTCCATATACATATCGTCGTTTAAAGTACAAAATCGCGTATCGTGATTCTGCAAAACCGCGTAACTGAAATTGGCTGCCAAAAATTGGATTTGCTCACACAAGCTCTTGGCTCAATCCATTATCCATTCATCCTGAAATATTCTAGGCAAATATGCGATTACTTTATAAAAAAAAGATAACCATTTTGAAATATGAGTGTTTTTACGCTCTAGAAAATAGAGAGAAAACCTCACATACGCGGTTTTGCATTTTTCTGATACGCGGTTTTGCATTTTAGTGATACGCGGTTTTGCACTTTAAACGACGATATGTAGATATACCCAGCCAGCAAAGAAACGTAAATTTTGCCGACAGTGCAGTTTAGTTAGTAGAATAGAAAAAACTCCTTCGAAACGTTCGAAAAAAGATCATGTCATTTGAAAGCAATAATTGTATTTTATTTGCTCAAGCTAAACATTTGAAAGCATGCATGCAGAGAAGTGTGCCGCTTTTGTTAGCTTCCAAAAGGTGCCGAATTCCGTCAGGCGCTTCCTAATTTCATTTTATTTCTTTTGAACCATGAAAAAGTATCTGTGAAGTGCAAAAGGAAAGCGTATTGAACGAAAAATTCAATCAGAAAATTTTCAGAAAAAAAAGCCGAAAACATATCCATTTCACACACTGTTGTCTGTACATATGCTCCTGTCGCACACTTTAGTGGGAAAACGGATCGTCAAAGTATCCGGAAATGGAATTAGTAAACGGACAAAAATCCGCACTTCAACCACATTTTTGTCCTTTTTCGGATCGGTTTTCGGTTTTTTTTTTTTCTGGCTGGGTACTTATGTGTATATGTACATATGTACATAAGTATGTGAGTAAAAGTTCATATGCATGCAGTTAAAACAGTATCCAGGCTAGTTAATGAACTCAGTTACTGAGTAAAAGTCAAGTTGAGCTGTTTTACACTCCACATATTACATATACCTATGTACATACATATGTACATGCATACATATGTATATATATGGGTAAATTTAAAAAAACAATCTTCGGCGTATCGCTGCAACCATTTCGGCGTCTAATGATGGTATTGGTAATTGTACCTTATTTGTACGGTCCTATTGGGAAACAAGATGCGTTTTGTATAAAATACACACAACTTGTTATACATTTTATTGCTGTAGCTGCTCTTAGTGCCTACCTTGTGTATGCACATTTGAAACGCATCAAGGAAACCATTTACAATCTTGATGACATCTTTTCATCGATAATGGATGGCCTTGGCTTTACCACATTAATAATAGCTCAATTAATCATACATTTGGAGAGCTCTTGCAAGCTGCATGCCTATCAGAAAATCTTCAATAAATTTGAACAAATGCGAACATGGTTAATGCAAAAATTTGCAATACAATTCGAAATTACCAAACTTAAATTCTATGCTACTCTATTGCAAATCCATTTTACACTCTATTGTGGATTGATATTTTTCTTTATGACTTGGTTGATTTTTGAGCCAGTGCCCACGATGCGTTTACTTCTTTGCTTATACGCAGAAATTGTGTTGAAAGTTAAATTGTTTGAATACATGCTTTTTGTCATTGTATTCTTGGTGATGCTTTCCGAGCTGTGCAGAGCAGCAAATCGTCAATGCCAGCTGGTGGAGTCGACTCGGTTCGATAGTAGTGTTCAACGCCAAGAATGCTTGATGGGCTTTATAGCACTACAAGACTTACATGCTCTGCTTTGGGAAAATGTTCAACTGCTAACGGCCTACTTTGAGTGGAGTTTGCCAAGCTTATTTACGAAGCAACTTATTGATCTGACACTTTTAGCATATTGGGCCTTTTTGAACATCGAAATTGGAAAGTCGGAGGTAATTAAATACTGTAAGTATGCTTAATTAAAAACTCAATTAAATTTGTATGTTTAACAACTGGTTTTTGAAGATCTAATCGCCTTTTGGATAATGCAAATATTTACCTTGATGGTGGCATGTTTTATTTGCTCTACATGTGAACGATCGGTAAGTTACATACACATCGACCCCTAACCGCCAAAAAGATATAAGCGACATTTTTCCGAAATTTTATTTTTGATGCAGAAATACTCGCAGAGCATCGAAATGCATTTCAGCATCAAAAAAAATAATTTTTTTTAAATTTCGCTTACCTAGGACCACAGGACAAAAATGCAACTTTTATAATAAGCAATATATTTTTAGGAAAGGAAATTTCGCTCTAGTTTCAGAACTATTTTTAAAGACCGCCAAAACCCACTCCTTATGAAATGTGTACATAGCATTTCAATGCAGCTATGGCAGGAGCCAATAACATTTGTGGCTGGACATTTTCTTACCATCAATATTCGGACATTGGGAAAAGTAAGTCAAAGACGATATTGAAAGACTTTATTTAATACAAGCATTTATATTTTAGTATTTCTTCACGGTTGCTATGTATATAGTAATATTGATACAATTTCGCTTGTCCGTTTAAAAATTGAACTGTTACAGAGAAAAATACATAGTTTAATTTATCAAAGATTTTTGTAAAGTGTGTACTGCTTCATATCAGCTATTGTGGTGAAAATTTTAATTATGGGTTATTCCATGTAAAAAGGAAAACGACAGAAATTTTGAAGTATCTAAATTATGCCTGTGTTAGTAGTAACTACATTTCATTAATCTGTTGAAAAATATTTAAAAAATAAAAAATAAAAAGAATCCGTAATTTTTATCTATGGAATCTTTTACTTCATACATAATCAGGGATATCACAGAATCGGATTCAGTGATCGCATTTTCGTAGAATTCCCGAAAAATCGGACTACGATGGATTCTTTGATAGCCCCCATTACTTTACACCAGTCCTGTTCCACCAGTCACAATTTTAGATATTTTTAAATATTTCTGTGAAGATTATATCAGCCGAATTTAAAATAAGGACGAAAGCACAAAAAAAATCTGGATTGAAAATTAAGTTTTTTGGCTAAAATTCGTTCTTGAGCGAACAAAGGTCCCACCAGTCACCTTCATTTCAATAATAGTTACTAATAGTCTAAATACCGTTTTCTTAAGTACATTTATCTGCCCTTCAAACAATCTTTTCAGAATAAAATTTGTGTTGAAGGGACAGATAAATTTTAAAACCTACTTGAGAAAATGGCCCTAAAATCCGAATAGGTATATAGTTGTATGAAATTTGGCGTGTCACTAAATATTTCGCAAGTGGGTTGGCTAAAAAATTCTGGCCAGAATATTTTAAATTAAATATTCAAAAATGATGATTTTTTTTTAATTTTGCACTCATGAACTCATGAATCAACAAATTATATACCAATCGTAGGTATAAATCCTATAGAATATGAAAACGCTAGCAAATTAGGAAATATAATCGACGGTCCGTAGTTATATTCGTTCGATAGAACAAGCTTGTATAAAAATTAAAAGCCATGCTTCAGTTAAGATAGGAAGGGAAGCCAATCGAAATCAATATGTCGTCCACTATCATGGCTGCTGATAACCTTCTTTCTTATGAGTCATAATTTATGTGTTATGATTACAAAGTGAAGACCCCACCATGAATTTCGGCTTCATTTAATGAAATCGTGATGTGCAAGTCCAGCAACGCACAGTGGTTCAGCTCGTTTTCTCGGAAACAAAATGAAATTTTGCAATAAAATTTGGTGCACTTGTTATTCCTTGCCCAGGCTAGGGTGGTAACGAAAATGGGTGAATTGTATAGAGTGAACTTTGAGCAAAAAAATTAGTATTAATTATTTTTTTTTTAATGGACGTGTCAAGCCCACTTATCATGAAATATGTGTACCCCACTAACCGATTTCGTCCAAACTTTGTACACTCATTACTGTTAGCCCCATGCCCCACACAGACCTCCCATGTATTGGTATTTTCGAAAGATACCAATCCCACGATATTTTATTTTACTATATAATAAACGCTGAAATTCTCAGGTTGGAATTTTGAAAAATTTATGAGCCGAAAATTTGATTTTTATTTTTAATAAATTAAATATAAATAGCTATGGTACGGCTGAATTTAGGCTATATTTTAATTGAAACCAAAAAAAAATTAGTTGATGTAAATATGGTAATAACTGTATTTGAATTGAATTAATGAGGTGCGTAAGCTATATTAATATTTGTAGTACGAGAACTTACAAGAAACTGAAACAAGCGTTCACATTCTGGTGAAAAATTTCACCGGAAAATTTAGCAATTGTTGTGCGATTTTATATGTGCGAGTGTAATTTTTTTTACGATGGTGTGAACATGATTCGAAGTAAACTACTTCGCTTGCTGAATATTCAACATACGATAGGTGACCTGCAAAAGCGAAGTGTGTACGAGTTCACACGGAATGAAAATTCATGATGTTGATGAAAATTCCAATGTTTTTGAAGTTAAAATCTTTATGCTAGTTTTCCATAGAATTATTGCTCATGCTGTCACCAAAACCACATAAATTAAAATTCTTAACTTTATACAAAATCTACGAAAATTTAACAACTTTCAACCTTGCCCTTTATCGTACTAAAATTTCATGACTGTAAAACTGCAACAAACAACAGAACAGAATTTTTTCTTGAATTAATAAAATCTCTAATTAATAGAGATAATTAATTTGGAGAGTTTAGCTATAATAGAAAGCACTTCATCACTGTCGGAGCCTTTTTTTCAATATCGGGTTCGTCAGGTCTTGAAATTAGACGCATGTTTTAGAGAATTTTATGCAGTTTTCGAATATATAATTGGATCTTTTCGCGCAACTTTGCAAATACATATATGTAACTTTCGATTTTCTTAATTTTCGGTTTTCATCATCTTTTTGCCTAATTTCGCGAAAAAAAATTTTCGAATAATTGAAAAATCACACTAAATATTGGGAGAAAGGGGAATATTTTATATTTAGGGGTTTCTAGTCAAAGAGAGATTAGAAACTAAATTTCATCTGCGTAGGCGGCTGCGCTTAGGGATTATAACCCTCACAAAGTAGAATTCTCTTTCTTTGTTGCGAGGAAAAGGAACTGAACACCTTTTGCAGAGAATATCTTTCTGCGTAGGCGGCCTTCGACCGCACTTAGGGATTATAACCCTTACAAAATAGAATTCTCTTTCTGTGTTGCGAAGAAAAGGCACTGAACACCTTTTGCAGAGAATATTTTTCTGCGTAGGCGGCCTTCGGCCGCACCTAGGGATTGTAACCCCAGAGCTGAATTCCCTTTCTGTGTTACAAAGAAAAGGCACTGAACTCCTTTTGCAGAGAACACCTTTCTGCGTAGGCCGCCTTCGGCAGCACTTAGGGATTATAACCCTCACAAGGTAGAATTCTCTTTCTGTGTTGCGAAGAAAAGGCACTGAACACCTCTTGCAGAGAACACCTTTCTGCGTAACCGGCGTCGGCCGCAGTTAGGGTTTGTAAACTTTTTCTTATAATTATTTTACATTAATTCAATTTTTGTAAGAACTATACAACATATATATAAAGTACGTATACCAAATTAAAGGGAATCAAATTTTCTATTAAAAAAAAGATTTCAAAATCCATCCATTTGTTTTTAAGAAATTTTGATTTCAAAAATAGCTAATTTTAAACTTTAGCCTTTGATTATTCTTGTTGTTGTTTCCCCGTTATACCGTTATACCCACCCCAATCATCTCTATCGATCCCAATATTTTTTCTTTCTTAATTTGAGATTTGGAGCCAAACTGCATTTATGCCAAAATTTCTTGTGGAAATGAATTTCAACCTTTTTTAAGCGACAACCGCAATTGAATTTATGATTTTTGTCAATGTTGAATTTTTGTTAATGGTGGTCTATGCTCTCTAAAATGGTGGTAGGAGGTGCCACGCCCATCTCCACCACGCACCATCGCTCATATAGAAAAGCCAACCCAAACTGGTCCTAAGAATCATGCAAAATGTACGAAATGAGGCCAATGTGTGCGATTATTGCCGACCACTAAGTACAAGACCGCAGTTGTAACAAATTATACCCACATACATACATCTCATTGCACCGACAGAACGTATTGTGCCCTGATCTCTCATAATTTGTATGAACTTACAAAAAGGGTTGGCTTTCCTTTATGGCCGTTCGTTAAAGCGGCGGTGGGCGAAAGGTAAGTGGGCGTGGCACTTCTAACCCACCTTTTTGCAGAAGGAATGAACCGCCATTGACAAAAATGCAACCTCCGACCATCTATGTCTCCTATGGTTCCCTAGGGACCCCTTAGAAAAATTGCTAAAAATCACAATTTTCATTTGCGTTTATTCGCTTGAAAAATGTTAAATATTCATTTACACAATACATTTCTATATATACATTTTTATATAAAAGACATTTTTATAAAACACCCAGTAACCAAAATAAACATCACTGGGGCGGCAGCCCCAGGTTTTCCACACAGAAAGGGAATTCTAGTTACCTCATCCTTTCCCAAGGCTACATCACTGCGGCGGTAGCCCCAGTTAGGTCACACAGAAAGGAGAATTCTACGTAGTAAGGGTTATAATCCCTAAGCGCGGCCGAGGGCCGCCTACGCAGAAAGGAATTCTACGCAAAAATACTGTGGACGCAAGTAAAAATTGCGATTTTTGGTCATTTTCCTAAAGGGTTTTCATAGGGGGCCTAGGTGGTCAGGGGTTGCATTTTTGTCAATGGCGGTTCATGCCCTCTCCAAAAAGGTCGGTTGGAGGTGCCACGCCCACTCCCCTTACGCCCACCGCACCTTTAACGAACGGTCATAATAGGTTCATTCCTTATCTTTTTGGACTAAAATCTGAAAAGCGTCAAAATGCCAGAGCGTAAGCAAAATGCGCTCACTAAAAGAGAGTAACAGGAAAAGTAAAGGAACGCAAAAAACCAAATTGTTAGTCCAAAGAATGGCAACAACAAAACTAACGTCAAATAAGAACAGAAATGTATGTACAAAACACATTCACACAAGCACAAGCACAATAAACACTTGCTATATCAATTATTTTTTGCCTCCTTCCAATTTCAATTCATTTCTTTTACTTTTTAGATTATTCTCACTTTTTGCGTATTCTTTAATTTCCGTTAATTTAAATTCAGTTGAGTTTGACACTTTTCAGGATTTTGCCAGAAAAAATTCTTCTGACTAAATCTGACTACTTCGGACTGATGAGAGTCGCTCTCACTGACTGTTGCTCTCTCATTTTTGCTGTCATTTCCGAGTTAAGGAACGCTTTTTGGACTAAATCTGACTACTTCGGACTTTTTCTGACTATTTCTGGGAGATAAGGAACGCGCATAATGGAAACTTTCTCCTACAAAAATTACAGACAATAATTTTGCGGAATAACTCCTCTCAATTATTTCTACTCTATCTTCATAACGATTTTAAGCATTTGGAATAAAGTTCTTACCTTAAAGAAACTGGCAACTTATACTTTGCGTTATTGTACTTGAACACTTAATCAACAATTTTAGAATACAAAATTCCTACACCTTCAAACAAACATCAACAATTCAAAAATTAACCATTGGAATATCTGACGAACCTTGCCATATTTCTTCAGAATTATTTTTGAAACGCGAAAACTGCCACCGGGCAATACAAAAACTGGCAGCCGCATTCCTCACATCATTCTTCAGATAAAATTAGTCGCTGTCGTAGAATTTAACCGTAAACGCTGTATGTTGCCGGAGAATTTCGGTTTGTCAAGCGAAAACACACGACACATCGCAAATTGCCAGAACAAAGCCATGGATAATATGATACGAAACTCTCTCAATTCGCCTTGAACCTTTTGACAGCGCTCTCACGAGGAAAATAGTCTCGTATCGACGAAGGGGAAATTTTGGCCGGCCAAATTAAAGGTGAAATTAGTCAAGAACGCAGAACTTATACTTAAACGCAGTCTGTATAGGCAGAATTTTGTCGATTACTGGAGCCCCAGTGTTGCTTACTACAGTGCTGCCACTCATCAATGCCTTTTCATAAACTTACCTTTTCAACTACAATTTTTCGTGCTATAATAGATGATAGCTAAATATAAACTACTTATTTTTTAACAAAAAACCTAATTCGAAAGTAAATTTCAAATATTTGAAACGTATTTTGAATAGGAACTTATAACTTTNCAGTGTTGCTTACTACAGTGCTGCCACTCATCAATGCCTTTTCATAAACTTACCTTTTCAACTACAATTTTTCGTGCTATAATAGATGATAGCTAAATATAAACTACTTATTTTTTAACAAAAAACCTAATTCGAAAGTAAATTTCAAATATTTGAAACGTATTTTGAATAGGAACTTATAACTTTTTTACCATCTGCAAAACTGACAATGTGGCAACCATCTATAGAAGGAAGAAATCAACTGACACGGAAAAATCTAAATTCCGCAGATTTCTGCGCTACGGGCTACAACTACAGAAAAATTCTGCGGTGTTGAATTTTCATTTACATGGCGCTCTGGTAAGACAGATCGTATCAGCTGACTGGGGTTTACGTACCGGTAGGTTTACGTTCTCGACTAATTTGACCTAACCGTAAATCCGAAATGGCGTATTAAAATTGATAAAATATGACATCCACTTCGATAAATAATCGAAAAAAAATAGTGAAGACACAGATTGGAATGAGTGGAACGTGAGTTTTCAAGTAGTTTTCAGCGTAAACTGGTTTTCGTTTGACTGATCGGCTCATGTAAATCCAGCTTAAACGTACTAGTATTAACTAGCGAACAAAGGGTTGGCATTTATTATTTATTTATTTATTACAGCCATTTGGGCTATATTCATTCACGTATATACATTTGAATTATGTTTTGCAATATATTATAAGAGTAAAGTTAAAATAAATGCTTAAAATATGTTAACCTTTTACACTTTTCCTTCTAAGCTATATAATGGCTGCGTTTCTTTATACATTCCGGATAATCCAATTTCACAGCCGGAATAAACAGAATGCATTTGAAATATACGTCAACATATCATCAGGAACGTTCTAAAGAATAAATAAACAAAAAAGTTTATTCCAAACGTTCAGAATGAATAAAGAAATGCAGCCAATAGTTTATGTATATTTAACTAAGATAGCATATTCTCGATGCTGTTGGAATGGACGTGACTCCAAGCAGTACCGTAAATATATCACGTACGATATGCGGTCTAAGAGTGTAATTTCCAGAGTCGCCACAACTGGGCGGCTGGAAAGGAATAGTTTCCAAGCCACCTCTTATAAACTTCTCTACCGGCAGGCGATCTGAATGGACGAAATCCAGAGTTGCGCTATTTGATCGGACGGAAAGGACTAGTTTCCATGCCGACCTTCTTATTTCGTATGCCGGACCTTTCGATCTAATCGCCAGTGTTCTACAGTGATCAAGATTCTCAAGTAAAAATAAACAAGGCATTAAATGCACTGATATTCGCTAATACTTTCACAAAAATTACCATTTTCTTTATTAGTTATCTTTGTAAATGGTATCTATAATTTTACAATTACACAATTAAACCACTTTTACTTTATCCTCTTATTCAGGACCTTTTACGCCGGAAATGCGCAATCTTGTGTTATATCATTCTTGTAAACATACAGAATTTACGTTTTGAGCACATCGCAGCTCTTTCGAAGCTTTTCTCTTCGCGTTCTGCCGCTGTACTATGTGCTTAGCCTAAGCACTATTATCGGAAAATCTCTAATTACGATGACAAATTAGAGATTCGCACTTAAAAAGATACATCGATTTTTCCCGATGTACATCGTATAGACACATTGATGTTTTGCGATGTAACGATGTTCGATTCATTCCTTGATTTTAAAAAGAAAAATTAATTAAAGATTTGTCACTTAGTTGTTTTTATTTATTTATTATAACTCATTAATTTATATTTTTAGCTTTCATCTCTTAAGCCACTGTAACTCGTATTTGCTCTGTTTAGTCTTAGTTTTAAGCCTAATTCTCAATCTTTTTTGTGTCATAATCACCGCTGCGCTAAAAAAATTGCAAGCTCTTATTGTACTAATAGACCTGTCTAATAAATGAAATAAAATAAAACAACCTGTTTAATAAGGTTCATTGTACTAATTTTATTTTTGTTTTAATGCCTAAAAATTTTTTTAAGCCTCGTAAAAATAAAATTTAGCTAACTCCTTTAGCCTCTGGTATATTCCGCTGTTGAATCAAAACAAACGAGGCCTTTGAAAAAAGCCTTTCAGAATGCATGGAACTGCCTACCATTGTCAAGTATGTATGAATTTGTCCGCTATATTGTATAAATTTGTAAACCGAATTTTGTAATCTGCCCATATTTCTAGAGGGTTTTCACAAAACCGACTTACCGAACTTCCCAAATAAATTAATAGCTCATCGGAGAGGCTTTCTTCAGTCGTATTTGTTTTCCAATTTCCGTGAATAAGATGTGATGATTACTCCAAAGACTAAAATCGTCCATTATGTGGTCACAAGTATCGGAATCGGACTCGCCAAATCTGGTATACGTGGAAATTTGACAGCTGTCCTTCGTAGCTCGTCGTCGTTGCAAGTTCTAGTTATCGATACATCGAATAAAATATATCGATGTTTACGTTGCATCGGTTAACATCGCGCATCTCTATAATAAATACACTTGAAATAAGTCATACTTGGCACCAGATTATAATCCAATATTTAGTTTTTGCAGAACATATATACATTTTATTTATACATTAATCACTTATTTCAAAAGTAAGTACGATAATATGGATAAGTTTTTGGTGACTGCTTTTTAAACGGCTTTATTTCATTAGCTAATACCACGGTCTAAAAATACCTATTTACATCTACATACATATGTGCGCATAATACTACATTGCACTGAATGATTTCCTAATCTATCACATCAATATCAGTAAACATGCCTAAATTTTATAAAGTTGATATCAACCGAACTGAGTGGGAAATACCAGAGCTTTATCAGCAATTGCAACCAGTTGGCTCCGGCGCGTATGGACAGGTGTGCAAGGCTCTTGTACAAGGCACTAACATGTATGTGGCTATAAAAAAACTGGCACGTCCATTTCAATCGGCTGTGCACGCCAAGCGTACTTATCGCGAATTACGTTTATTAAAACATATGGACCACGACAATGTCATTGGTTTATTGGACGTTTTCCATCCACATCCAGTGGATGTCACACTTGAAAACTTTCAGCAAGTGTACTTAGTAACACATCTAATGGATGCTGACTTGAATAATATTATCAGAACACAACGTCTATCTGATGATCATGTTCAGTTCTTAGTGTATCAAATATTGCGAGGTCTTAAGTATATTCATAGTGCTGGCATTATTCATCGCGATCTTAAGCCGTCAAATATTGCTGTAAATGAAGATTGCGAGTTACGTATTTTAGATTTTGGACTAGCACGTCCAACAGAAAGCGAGATGACTGGTTATGTAGCTACAAGATGGTATCGTGCACCAGAAATTATGTTAAATTGGATGCACTACAACCAAACCGTAGATATCTGGTCTGTGGGTTGCATTATGGCAGAATTACTTACTGGCCGAACTCTATTCCCCGGCACAGACCATATACATCAATTAAATCTTATAATGGAAATATTAGGTACTCCTCCTGATGATTTCATGAAAAAAATATCTTCAGAGAGTGCTCGTAATTATATAAAATCGTTACCGCCAATGAAACGACGCAGCTTCAAGGAGGTATTTAAAGGAGCCAATCCACTAGCTATTGATTTACTGGAGAAAATGTTGGAATTAGATTCAGAAAAACGTATTACCGCCGAACAAGCGTTAGCCCATCCTTACATGGAAAAATATTCCGAACCCAGCGATGAGCAAACATCACCATTGTATGATCAAAGCTTTGAAGATATGGATTTGCCGGTAGAAAAGTGGAAGGAATTAGTATTTAACGAAGTTATTAACTTCAAGACACCACCGTCATTTACTCAAATTCTTCAACAAATTAAATAAATACAAGTTTGAGTAGTGTGACTTAAAACCATGATAAAACATTTATATTTATAGTTTTATCATCCTTAAAACAATAGGTATGCTCAAATGGTATTAAAACGTAAACAAAAGCTTGAAATGAGGCAAATATGGGAGGTTTTTGTAAAATAATCTATTAGAAAACAAATTTGATTTTCTTTTTAAAGGCCAATATGCAGCTCTCAAGAAAACGGCCAAGAAAAAAATTGCCATTTTTCATGTGTGTATCCAAGGAATTTTTACATCTGATTCATCACAGCCCCGTTGCGTCACTCTTTCCTCAAGAAATAATGCAATGGGCATATATATCTGTTACAAACATGAGTTGCCTTCAGCGTTGTCGTTTTGCTTAAATTTAAGCAATATTTATTAATTCTTTCCTGCCTGATAAAATGTTAAATTTTTCTTTGTTATTTAAATATCCAAAAAAGATAATTTTCCTCCAAAATTCATTTCTGACTATGAGTCAATCTATGAATCAATTTAATATGAATCAATTTTATTTTAGGCTCCCGTATAAAGTTCCAGGAAGTGTGCTTCTGCCATGAAATCGCAATCGAAATGAGGTCGCTTCATTTGCTTAAAAAGATCAACATGCACATTATGGATAACATGATACCAAAATCTTTTTTATGCATGCATTCAAAAAAATCGCGAAAGGCCAGCTAACTATTATAGGAGTATATGTACATATATTGAAAGCCTTAAAAAATGTGTAGTTAATAGTTTTCAAATTAAGCAACTGTTTAGACTATAAAATTCTTACTTTTGATGACAAAACTGAGCCTTAGATTGCTTTTACTTACTTGCTTATTTTTATTTCTATAACCAATTTACCAAGCTTGGTAAAAAAAGCCCAAATAAATTGTGCCCTTATTTGACAAAAAAAAACTTAAAAAAACCCGTAGTCTACTAGGTAGCAATTTTCTTAAGAGTTGCGTACTGCCTCAAGGAAATTTGACCACGACGAGCATGGTCGTGCTGACCTGTCGACTTTTTATAAAGCAAATATTAGATTAAAATACACACAATAAAAAAATGTATAAGCATGGCCGTTCCAAGAAACGAAACAAGAAATATTTTAAAGAAATAAATTTTTAAAATTGTTGGAAATTACAATTTAATGCATATTTATCAAATATAATACGACGAATAATTATAAAGTTATTAAATTGGACTAATCACCTGGCGATACGAGGACTTAGTTTCCTGCCGTACAAATACAAACTTAATAAATTTAACCTGACGTATAACTAATAATAATTAAATTAGAGGAATAACCATGGCTCGAATCGTCACATACGATATCGTACTACTCGTCACGTAAAAGCACAATTTTCGGATTATGACATACATACGTGAACATACTCTTTGCAAATTCTGGGCTCGAATCGTCACATACGATATCGTATTACTCGTCACGTAAAAACACCATTTTCGGATTATGACATACGTGAGCGTACTCTTTATCCAATTCAGCTTATACGACTATCTATGGTTTTCGATCCGTGAACGGATGTTACGATTCGAGCCTAGCTTATACTGCCTGTCGTATCTCGTAATTTTCTTTCGTATCGTTTTCGATCCGTGAACGGATGTTACGATTCGAGGCCTGGTTACTTGTGGGCACGCTAAGGTGCCAACCAAGAAAACACATTACACATTCTAAAATGATATAATCAAGATTTAATAGGATCAATAAGACGTAAGCATGACAGAAACTTTTCCACGTGGTTCTGGCCCTCGGCGGTATTACAATACGTGTATCATTGGAGCAACGTTGGGCACAGCAGTTTGAAGATAACATACTGATATATTTTGACAATAGAGGAATAACCTGGCCGTGGTTTACAACTATAAACCGGCCAATGTATGTTTCAAAGTTTCGAATAGCCAAAGTCTCAAAATTTTCACGTTCACTCTCGCATTGAACTGTTTAGCGAGTTTAATGCGAGCAAAGCAAGCCTACATTGCGCCAGCACCTTTAGGCATTTCTTGCCCGTCATTTTATATGGAGTTTTTGCTTTTCTTGAGAGCTGCATACTGGCCTTAACGCGTTAAAGTATTTATATATGTTACCGGTCAAACCCGATCATAGGGCAAACTAGTTTTTCCTAGTCTAAACTAGTTCTAACTAGATCCGATACATCCATTCAATGCGGAATCAAGTTGGATGCAAAAATATTGTGGACTGCGTATTTGGAGTTGGACTGATGAGGGTTATTTTTTTGAAGCGCGGCCGAAGACCGCTTATGCGGAAAGGAGTTCTGCTCAAAAATACTGTGGCACCTGATCAAATTAGTTTAGGCAAAACTAGTTTGTCCTAAGATCGGGTTTGGCCGGTAACATATACATACATACGTCGTGTACATCTTTATGTGTTGTATTCTAAAGTTCAGAAAATATATTTTAATCAACTGTTAATATATACCAGCTATATATAGTACATTTAGTACAAACCTCAAACCTTTCTGACCCAGTGCCTTATTAAACAAAAACAAAATAAAAAAATTAAAGATAAATATAAATGAGTATGTAGTATATATCTATATTCAAAACTTATACATATATGCACATATGTATATACATATTCCTTTATCGCGTTGCTTAAATAATAATATTTGTAATTATATATGCGTGTCACAAATTATATTGTTTTTGATTTGCCATATTTTTTTATTTATTGCTATGTTATGAAATAAAAATGTGCATAATCCCACGTTTGTGCGTTCTTAAATTTTTTTCTTCTTGTTTGGTGCTTATAATCGAGGAAGCAAATTATTTACAAGTCCCAAGTGAACCAAAGTCCTTCTACTGGTCTTTTATTTATTTATTTGATTAAGTCCATGTTTTCACAATACCTTATAGACTAGATAGCAATTCAGTGTTATAAGTAATGCATGAGTAAAACACTTTTAAATTCAGGACGATTAGCAAACATATCTACATTCTTAACTCTACTTAGTAAATTAAATTCATTTAACGACCTTGTCATTGGCTCATTCTATGTAAGCATAATTTGTTTTGCATAGTTCTACATATAATAGGTCTGGGTCTGGTGACGAAGGAACTTACATGGAGTATTGAGTTTTATTAGGGGTAATGTTGATGGACAGTCAATGACCCCATTCAGGACGTCGTGTAAAAACATCATTCATGAAACTTTTCTTCTGCTATTAAGAGTGCGTAAATCGATCAGTTTACAGCGCGAAGCATATGATGGAATTCGTAACTCAAACTTTATACGACACAAAATTAAATTATACCTCCATTCACCGCCGTCTGCGATAGCGGGTTGTTGGATACAGTAGGTTTATAGGAAGGTCTGGCACACGTTTGTGACAAGTGGTCTCGGGATTACGGCTACCTGTAAAGTTTGAGGTTATATTTTTTTACAGTGCACGTGTGAAAGTCTTTACCGACTTTAAGAGAGAAAATATTAGCTTCAGTGAAATAAATACTCAGAGGGCGGTAAGTACATATATTTAGGCTTGTTTCAACATAATAAATTTGAGCATAAAGGCCAAGTATTGAGCCATGTTTCAAAGAATTTCACGCCCAAAATAAGCCTTAGCGCTACTGTGTTTTCACCTGGACTTAATTTTATGTAAGCTTTTATTTTTTAAAAAAACTGAGTTAGATAAACCCTGAAGTTTAGACCGTAAATGTGACCCTTTTCTATACCGAAAAATACCTCTATAGACCAGCGTTACAAATATGTGTCAGGCTTAAAACAAAGTAATTGTCAATTTGATTTTCTGAGATACCCACTGACAACCAAAACCCACAACACTAGACCGTGTGGTCGCCTGGGACTAGCAGGACGCAATGGATGAAGCTACATACCTGCTAGAATGCCGCACTACGAACAGCGACCGGATGCCTCTTGACGACGCCCCAACACCACCTACACGACGAGTCAGGGAGCACAACACAATGCTATGCAAGCAGTTTCTTGTGGGGAGCGCGACACGTGGTCATCTTAGCAAACAGCTGCTTGCTGAGAGGTTTATTAAACAACCTCTGGACCCGTCAGCCTACCGATAGGCCCTGAAAGGCATTCACAGGGGATCAGTCTCGAGTTATGTGGACTCCCGCCCTGTGAATGCCGTTCTATGCACACAACCACCGCACGTGGACGGGACAGAACTTTGTCTGCCTCGGGAGACCCGCACCACAATAGCCCAACTTCGCTCTGGCTATTGCAGCAGGCTAAACTCATACCTAAGCAGAATTAATGAGGAAGTGCCCAACCAATGCCCGGCATGTGGAGAGTTGACACATGGCTCTGCACCTCTTCACATGCCCTGAGATCCTAACCCAGCTGACGCCCCCGTTCTATATACACAGACCCTGTTGAAGTCGCACACTTCCTGGGCCTTCTCTTAGCTGAAACGGACGCCAACGTTGACGGATAAACCGACCCCAGCGGGGCTTAGTAGCCGCTAAAACAACAACGATTAACTTATTCCAATTAACTAATTCTCTGTCACCAAATAGGCCCGGCAACAAATAGGGAAAACCCCACTCAATTCAAATAGGGCCGGCAACAAAAATTGTTTGGTGGGAAGGGGTAGCGGTCAATACCACTGGCAAGGGTTTAACTATCGATTTTCATATTTACAGTGCTTGGTTAGCAAGAGTTTAAACCTACATGGTTTATAGCGGCATCTAGCCTTGAGTACTGGAGCTATTATTGACCCGATTATATTGGTCGATAGGAAGTGCGTTATGGAGCTCGATGGTATACATTAGTCAAAAAAATTAGAACTTTGAGTTGTCTCACTTTAGGTCTAGGAGTGCGAAGGAGTTCATCAAAATTGGAAACTGTTTGCTCAGATTTTTTAGATTTTTTTTTTAATTTAATTAAAAGCCAATGCAAGTTTGCAGTAGCTAGGACTTACCGTTGAATTATTTACGTTACAACAATAATTTCATCATGATTTTAATATCTACGGTTATGTTTTTACTACTATGAGTATTACTAGGAAATGAAGTTTCGAATGAACTATTTACACTGCAGGTAAATTTTAAACTTTTGGAATATCACAGCACAGCGACCAAACACGTAAATTTAATTTTCGTAATCGAGACGATGCCGTTCTCAGAAAATCCATACCACGTCAAAATTTTCAGATATTTAGGAGGGAAGTTTTAGAGCTCCGACGGTGAAATTTGAACTGTTTTTCTGAGCAAAGGTTTTGATAGCTGATCTAACTTAATTGGACCTTCTTAGTTCAATTGGGTCCCCATTTAGCCAGATTGTGTCCAGTTTTTGCGATAACGTTACTTGAAATTTTGCTTAAGTTTTAACTTTTTTGTTAACAATTCCCTCAGTTTTAAAGTTCGAACGGTAAGTGGTACGGATTTTCTGAAACGAAAACGACTCTTAAACTTTTTTAACAACTCATAGTTCCGACGGTTTTAAATTTAAGAGAATATTTATCACCATTATTTATGTACATAAAGAAAATACATGCACGTAAATACATAATGAAATATATGCACATCAATGGCTTAAATACATATAAGTAAATCGATACATATGTACATATATTTCAGATTACACAAATTTTGAATTTATTTATTTAGTATTTACATAATAACAACTGGTATTTTAAAGCAAATTACTTCAAGATTATTTTGGTTTACAGCCATCCAAGTCATGGTGCCACGTATCTGGAAAACAATAAATATTTTGTTTCAGCAAATATTATTATTAAAAAATTCAATTATAAAAGTGATCCACGATGTGACATTAATTGCACTTAAATCATACCGTTACCATAATTCGCAAAGGCCCTAACCAACACTTTCTTCGAAAGTGCGTTTTCACAGATTTTGGCAGGATATATTAAAATATTCCTATTAGTGATTTGGTTTATGTAGTCTTTTTTGCTTCTCCCGTAAAATAAAGAAGAAATTTTTAGCAAAAAAAAAACCGACTTCAACTCATATATAAAAAAAAATATATATATATATATATCTCATGATCCACTGATCGGATCTTAACCAGATTAGTATGGGACCACCTCTGAGACACTGCCTTTCCGATGCAAAAAGAACGTGGTCCAAAGTTATGCGGTAACATACAAAAAAAAAAAAAAAAATAAAAAAAGATTCCGACGAACTGATAACCTCCTCCTTTTTTGGAAGTCGGTTAAAAAATGCTGGTTAGGGCCTTTGTGAATTAAGGTGACGATATGTGTATATCGCACCAAAAAGTCATGTTTTAAAAAATCTGGAATGAAAGTAAACTATAATAAATATGATACAAAATATAATATAATAATAAGATTGGCGTTTACAAATATGTCAGTGTTTGGGGCCGAGCTTGTCCTGCCCTGCGGAATGGCAGCGCCTACTGCAAACCACTGCACTACAGCGGCCGCCAAAGGATAATGCTGCTATAGATTGAGGTATATTTTAAATGAAAATTATTAAAAATAAATAAATATACATACACAAGTTGTAAACAATATCATTTTGAATTTCGGTGCTACTCATTGACCCCATTTTTTCATAGTCGTAAATGCTGAGTGAAAAAGGTAAAATTGCAAGGTAGAAAAATTCTCTTTTTATGAGACAAAATTGTCACAATCCAAAATACCAGCAGCCATTTCTGCATACTTAACACACGCCACAATTCAATGTGGCATTAGTACAGTCAGCATACAAGTAGAGCTTAAGGTGGAAGAAATTCCGCGGTACCCTGCTGTTCAGAAAGATATTTTAATAAAAATCCCATTTAAATTGGCCACGAAATATTTTTAATTAATTAATAACTATTAGCAATTACCGCATGGCTGCTACAAATGTATATAACTTCAAGCGGTTGTGATTTGGTGAAACTTTACTCCTACAAGGATCTCTTCACGATATTTCAAAACTGAAATCGGTTTTTTGGGCCGGTTAACTATATCGAAAAACCCGGGATTTTAGAACCGGTTACAACTTTTGATAAAAGCGGAGTGGTAATGCCAATTTTTTTATTATAGTAAGATCAATTCGGAATTATAAATACTAGATATCACTAGGATCCCGGACTTTTGTCTCGAAAATCCCGAGAGTCATGGCAAGAAACCCCGCTATTTTCGGCATTTGTAATTTGCACTGATGGCAAAAATATAAACTTCTTTTCTTGGCCAGTATTGGCTATACTTCTTTTTTTATTTAATAATTAATATTTTTTTATAAATGTGTAGCTCATTATATATATAACACCGCGCGATAGTAAATTGTATACACAAATATCAATATATTCTCGAAACCATGGACCAAATATAGTAAAATTGCGTTTTTAGTTTTTCACTCTGACGTCAGTAATTCAAAAATGATTTAAAAAATTTAGAGAAATGTGCTTAGAGAAGACGTATGGGTATAAAATTAATGAGGAAAGCCTGTAGAATTTAAACAGATTCAAGTTTCTGGTGCAGAAGGGCTGGTAAATATTGAAAATGTTATTTTAAAATTTTATCCTTGAAATTTCGCAATATTTGTTTTTGAAAAAATTATATGTTAACTCGATAACATCCTCGAATTTCGTTCTCAGCTTTCGTTGTCAGCTTAAAAATTACCTATTCGTCCTTGTGAATTCAAAAAATGTGTGAAAGCAGCGCAGTTTTTCTCGTGTACGTGTGAAAGCAGAAGAGAAAAATTTGGCAGGCGTGCCTATGAAATGGCCACCCTTGCTTTATGAATAAAAAAAGGGTGAGAACACTCTGCCTTTTACGAAATTAGTAACCGGTACTAGGAACTCGAAGTTTTCGAAATAGGTAACCGGTACAAAAGAGGTCTAATTTTTGAAATAACCATAAAAGACGTCGCTCTCCTCGATATAGGTAACCGGTACTACAAATTATAAATAATAATTAAAAAAAATATATTCGCAATAAATTTTTTGTTTTTCAATTTGTTTTGTGCAAAATATTAACGCAAACGGTTTTCTGAAAGACTTCAAAATATTTAATTCGTATGCACTATTTATTTCTGCGGACGATAGGGCATAGGAAATAACTAAGGATCGCATTGACCTCCTTTTTGGCGGACAGACATGCATACAATTTTCATATTTTTTGACAATTTTTAGTTTTAAATTTTTTGAGAATATAAATTTTTTGAGCGTTGACGTGTTCTACTGGCTCTTTCTGATTGGCTGAAGCAGAGAGCTTTCTGATACAACTCTGCGCTGAACTGGTTTTCAAACGAGTTAAATGATTTAACTGGTTAAATTTTCCAACAAAAATTGTTCATTTAGCTGGTTCAAGCTCATTTTTAACCGACTTCCAAAAGAGGAGGAGGTATATTTTTTTTGAATCCGTTTTTTTTGCTAAAAATTACTTGTACATGTTACGTGTTACGTTAATTTTTGTTTTAAATTTACAAAACCCGTCTTTAAACCTTTCTAGTTCTCACAAATCGGCAGTTGATGAGAAAAATCGCACAATTTACAGCTATGAACGGCGTTTTAGAAATTTTCGTAGGAACAGATTTGCACCGACAGAATCGCAGAAGTTTGTAAATACAATAAAAAGTTCGAAGTTTTAATGAAAATTTGCCGAGATAAGTCGATCTTCCACTCAGCGTTCGATATGTACATAAAATATTATGAAATTGTAGTATATGATCAATGAAATGACGCACGAAGCTTAAAGATTTAATAAATAACCGAATTGATCACTTTCATAACGATTAAATAACAAAATTTTCATACATTGGGGAGAGTCTTGTTCACGAAAACTTCAGCAATATAAGACTTTCCATCGCTTTCGTCAATTAAACAATTATCGTTGTCGTCGCAAGACTCTGGAGTGATAGCAGCATCTGTTTTGACTGCGTTGAAGATCCAACGTACCTTATGTTTTAGAAATGCTACATCCTCTTCTGCAAAATAATAAATATTGGTTTATTTTATAGCTTTCGTGGAGGTAGTTTCGCATCTGTAGGAAAAAAATATGCACATAAAGTGTTTTATATTGCAATAAATCTGCACTACTGCCGCAAACTCCTGCCGCCCACAAAGTCTTAACTGGAGCATGATTTTGAACTTAATCTCGCAATTAAGAAAACATTTTTTTTTAAATGAATTAGTTAATAAATTTCATTAAGGCAATTATTTATTCGCGTTTTTTTCTTCAAATTAGCAGTACTGCTACAGTATTACTGCAGTTTTTCTTGTACATATGTATGTATATTAAGCGGAATTTTGCACGTATACATTTTATAGTGAGTGTTCAAAATATTCATATGTGCATATGTATGTACATATAGTGTTGAGTATTAATAATTTTTATTGTTAACTCCTTCAAAAACTGCCGAAAATCAAAAACATGATCTACATTATTATATCGTCACCTGAAATGCAAAATAACATATCATCATCGTCACTGAAATACAAAAAATCGTAACTAAAAAAAAAATTAAAAATTCGCTTTTTGATTGCTGTGATGGATTTCATCATGGGTGCGTTCAGAAATGCATCTAGCCAAAGCATCAGTATCTTTTATTTCTAAACTATAATTAATGGAAATGTCTCATTTACGCAACTTAGTTCCAATTCGGCTTATAACCGTGGTTACGCATATTTGACATTTCTATCAATTATAGTTTAGAAATAAAAGAGACTGATGCTTTGGCTTGATGCAATTCTAAACGCACCCTATTGCGGTTACCTTCGCCGTGAGTAATTTATTTATGGTTATTATTCATGTTTTATTTCTATTACGAACCGAACAAAATATTTCACATCCTTTTCTTTTCATATGTAAATAAAACTGAAATTATATATGAACATTTAGTGAAGATTTTATTAAAAATTACCCAGAACGACATTAAAAAACAAAAAATTCAAATCAAACATTTCCCAGACGAGAAAAAATTTGTAATAATACTTACCGTTATCATCAAAAATCACTTTTACTGTTACCGTCGAGCCACGCGACATTGGGCAAGGGATCGTAGAACAACTGGAAACGCTGACGTATAGTAGATCATAATGAGAACCTAAAAAAGAACAGGTATTTAGTATATATGTATACATAAGTATGTATATCGTCGATCCACTCATATTTTACAGGAGGGAGAGAAAAACAGTTTTTCTTTGAAGGCATTGCCTCGATAGGCGATATTTTCTCCAGCTATTATTTTACAAATCTGTTGGTTCAATAACGATTTTTATGCATAAATCTCAATGCCTGAAGTTCAGGGCCACTAAGTCTAATTTTTGCCACAACGGCGTTTTAGGCGGTTTTTCAACTGGTCGATGGGCCAGATTTAAATTACGCTAGGCCTGAGCGACCGCCAACGACAAGTAGGACGCAGTCGAGGAAGAATCAGATTTGTCAAAATTCTGCTTTTGGCGACAGTCCAGCCAAAACATTATATACACAGCGAAGCCCTTATGATCCCAGTTAAGCAGCGAGCATAAGATCATGCTCAGCAAAAAGTTTCTGTTCTAAACTACCAGGTATTAAGCGACATTAATCCGGAGAACATCCAACGGGATCAAAATCCTTTCCCGACACTCCCGATAAAACCGCAACCCCCGCAAATTCACAAAATCTTCCTTAAAAACGATGTTTGAAATATGCTCTTTTAATGTTTTATTGAGACGAAAAAGAAAAATAATAATAGAAAGATGCCAGATCTTTCATTATTATTTTTATTATTTAAAATTAATTTGAAAGACATGAACATTTTTGTCAACCTTCGATCGGTTTGCAAACCTCGCCACACACGTTGAAATCTCTAATTTGTAAAATATTTTTAATAGGGTTGGTACCTATTTTGAATCGTATATTTATTTTATTTTTTGTTTAAAAAAAAATGTAAAATTTTACTATTCCTGGGTACCTAGAGAGTGCTTTCCCTATATACAAAATGTTATCCCTTAGGATAATATTGTAAAGTTGCCACTTATTTTCGATTCTACATAATTTATCTAAAACATCGCAATATGGATACCAAATGAAAAGTTTTGTTGAGAACTTTGGTCTGAAAATATTTTCCATCTGGATTGCCACGCTTCTATGTAATACGAATTGTTATTTTGTTAATTTCAATCAGCATTTTTTTGTGTATACCCAGTGCATATACGCTGAAGATATGTACCACTCACTCCAGCGTATTTTGGAATATGGCTGCCAAATAAAATTTGGAGTAAGAAATTTACTTAATAGATATCGAAATCCATTTTTTTTTTCAAAGCACTTTTTTAAAGCTATCCACATCTTAAAAATTTTAAATAGTATATGCACTCCGGACAAAGTTGGGTCAACCTGGTACTGTTTACCAATATCTCTTAATCGCTACTATCAACAGTGGTAATTTTTTTTACCGAATAAGGGGCCATTTAATTGCTATGCAAATCTACAAAAAAAAACTTTTTAAAACTTTGACTTTTTCAATTTGTTTAACAAGTGTCACGTAATGCCAGATTGGGAATACCCATATATCAAATTTCGTTGAGATATATAAATTTTTGCCTGAGCTATCGTGCACATCGACTTCTCTCTTTATTCTGAGCATTTTGGTACACATATAAAGAATCAGCAAGCAGACCTTTACATTCATCGCAAGTACCTATCCCAACATTTTGTTCGTGACCCTTTATTCGAAGAAATCTTCAATGAGGTGAGCAGTAACAGTGATTTTGAGGGAATAGCGAATGCGAATTCATAGGAATTAAATGATTTTACAAGGGATCTCTAATTATCTNTAATTTGTAAAATATTTTTAATAGGGTTGGTACCTATTTTGAATCGTATATTTATTTTATTTTTTGTTTAAAAAAAAATGTAAAATTTTACTATTCCTGGGTACCTAGAGAGTGCTTTCCCTATATACAAAATGTTATCCCTTAGGATAATATTGTAAAGTTGCCACTTATTTTCGATTCTACATAATTTATCTAAAACATCGCAATATGGATACCAAATGAAAAGTTTTGTTGAGAACTTTGGTCTGAAAATATTTTCCATCTGGATTGCCACGCTTCTATGTAATACGAATTGTTATTTTGTTAATTTCAATCAGCATTTTTTTGTGTATACCCAGTGCATATACGCTGAAGATATGTACCACTCACTCCAGCGTATTTTGGAATATGGCTGCCAAATAAAATTTGGAGTAAGAAATTTACTTAATAGATATCGAAATCCATTTTTTTTTTCAAAGCACTTTTTTAAAGCTATCCACATCTTAAAAATTTTAAATAGTATATGCACTCCGGACAAAGTTGGGTCAACCTGGTACTGTTTACCAATATCTCTTAATCGCTACTATCAACAGTGGTAATTTTTTTTACCGAATAAGGGGCCATTTAATTGCTATGCAAATCTACAAAAAAAAACTTTTTAAAACTTTGACTTTTTCAATTTGTTTAACAAGTGTCACGTAATGCCAGATTGGGAATACCCATATATCAAATTTCGTTGAGATATATAAATTTTTGCCTGAGCTATCGTGCACATCGACTTCTCTCTTCATTCTGAGCATTTTGGTACACATATAAAGAATCAGCAAGCAGACCTTTACATTCAGCGCAAGTACCTATCCCAACATTTTGTTCGTGACCCTTTATTCGAAGAAATTTTCAATGAGGTGAGCAGTAACAGTGATTTTGAGGGAATAGCGAATGCGAATTCATAGGAATTAAATGATTTTACAAGGGATCTCTAATTATCTAATTCAAGAAATATTGGCTTCTAGATTAAAATAAAAAATCTTGGCATACTTCGTCTTGTCCTCTTTTACCACCAGACCCATTCGCTTTGTTGCTTCCTTATCCAACTTGGAAAAGGCATAATAGAGTTCGCAGTTTTTGTTACCGATGATGTCGATGTCATCGGCATAAAGCCAGCTTTTGTAGTAAATAGTTCCCGAGTGGTTCAGTTCTGCAGCTCTTATTATCTTATCCAACATCATAATTTAAGTACGTTCTGAACATCGGTAACTAGGTCGCCATTGTTGTACTTACAGGAGTACGCCCTGGTCTTGAAACCTTTCGTAAATCGCCTAACTCTCTGGTAAAAATGTCGGGCATTTTCCTGTCGGCCAGCATTTCAAGCTCTTCGCACTCACGTATGTTTTTCTTATAGACCGATAAAATTTGTTGGTCTAAGCACAGTTTAGGTTCCTAAGTTAAAAAAAAACACAGCTCCTTGGCACTAAAACCACTGTTGACCAGTCTTATTACTATCCCATATTAACGATTTTAAAAGATTATTAGTTAATGCAATTGATATTTCATTGCTAATATCTACATACTTATATCTCAATCGTTATTGATTTTAAATTTTTGAATTGACTAATGCTTATGTAGAGGGTCCTATGCATCCATAGCGTGGTGGCAGAAGACAATGCAAAAAACTGCCATACTTCGCCTTAACAAGCTGCAAAGATTGGCATGTCTATCCGTTACAGGATCTATAAGAACATGTCCAACTGCGGCTCTAGAGTCGCTCCTGGGATGGACTCCTCTCCATATTTTTATTGAGGAATCAGCAGCCACGAGGGAGCTGCAACTTCGACTATCTAACGACGACTTTTTCGTAAAGAAGCCTCATGCAGGTATTCTTGGGAAGATACCAGGGTTGGATATATGCGGAATCTCTGATTCCATGACTAAGGAGGTCTGCTTTGGCTGAAAATTCCAAGTGATAATCCCCGATCGCGAAGATTGGGCAAATGGGCTCTCTGCCCTTGATCTCAGATATGTACACTGGTATACAGATGGATCAAGGATGGCGGACAGAGCGGGTGCAGGCATCTTTGGACCTAGCACCAAACTTACAATTTCCATGGGCAAATGGCCCACGGTGTTTCCGGCTGAAACAGTCGCAATCTTAAACTGCGCAAAATTAAACCTTGAAAAGGGTTTAAAGGGCGCTTTTTTAGTTATCTTTTGAGATAGCCAAGCAGCCATCCGGGCCCTTTTAAACAGGACTATCAAATCTAAGTTGGTTAGAGACTGCTTTAGCACGTTACAATTTTTGGCGGCCAAAAACACGGTAACATTATGCTGGGTACCAGGCCATTCTGGAATCGAAGGCAACAAGATCGCTGATGAGTTGGCACGTGAAGGATCGCTTACTGCCTTTTCGGGACCTGAACCATTCTGTGGTCTCAGTTGGTCCTCTTCGAGAGCCATAATCACTGAGTGGGTACATTCAGAACGCAGTAAGTACTGGGGAGCGGTGGGGGCCCTTAGACAAGCCAGGCTATTCGGCTACCCCTTTAATAGGAACGACATCGTCCTTTCTGGGTTTCTGACTAGTC
The DNA here is from genome assembly GCF_001687245.7 of Rhagoletis zephyria. Lineage (NCBI taxonomy): Eukaryota > Metazoa > Arthropoda > Insecta > Diptera > Tephritidae > Rhagoletis > Rhagoletis zephyria. Next base: position 115,820 of record NW_016157369.1, read on the forward strand.
ACAACCAATTGCGGTTCCACTTACACCGAATAGGGGCGGCATTCCGGCTCTGCCTCGAGGCCGATGAAATTTCGGAGCATATTCTCTATAACTGTCCGGCTTTAGCCAGACAAAGACTGATTTACTTTAAATCTTCGTTGGTCGAACCCTTTGTTATAAGGAATTCGTCTACCAAGGCCCTTTTAGGATTCATAAGGGAAGCCGAAGGTATCTTGGCCACATTGGGTTAGGGACTCCTTTATAGAGATAGATATAGCCTTGGCCTGAATTATGGCCTTTAATCGGTCAACTAAGGCATACCACGCAGCCCACAAGTGGCTCTGCGGTATTTTGGTCTATTCACGGAAGAGCGTTTGTTTGAGATGCTCTATACTCTGGTATTATTTATTTACGCCACCGTCCAAAAATACGTGCAGAGAACATAATCGGCCGTTACGGTGGCCCAAGGTGGCTTTTCTCGGCACAAGAAATAATGTCTTATGTTATTGCAGATTACAATATCAATATTGTACGAGGCACGTAATAAAAGCGGCATTACTGCCGTACTGATGAAAAATTGCAACATTGTTGCATCTGCCCAACTGATAATACTTTGCTAGAAATTCACACAGAAGGCGATACTTTAATGCGGTTGTGATTACAACTCGAACAAGCCCATAATTTTTCGGCTTGGTGCAAAAATGAGCTAATGATATTTCATAGTTAAATGCCCATTTTTCTTTGTTTAGACTTATAATCGGTTAAATTTTATTCGCTATTTAACACCAACGAATTGAAATATAAGAGGGAATAAACCATATTTCGATTAACCGAACAAATTCTTTTTAATTTGTCTTTTCTCAGTCTCTATACGCACTGACTCATTTTTGCACCATACTGTAAACTACCGCACCATGCAATGACAATTAAACTCAAGTAGGTATCCATAAATATATATGTACATGTAAAGATTTTTCGATAAGCAAACAGGTAAGGAAGTACGTCAATAGTGCAGAGGAACAAGCGGCAGCTTATCACGACCATAAACATATTTCGAATTAGAATATGTACATACATACATATGTACATATGTGCGAGTAATAGTAGTTAAATTTATGGACAGCTTTGATTGAATATTGCTTTAACCGTTTCAGTTAAATAAAATCGTAATCTGTTTCAAATCATAACCTACATCCTTACAATGTGTGTGCAAATTGATTAAATATGAATGAATAAAACATATACGTACATATGTATACATATGTACGTATATAATCTCTGCAGAAATTTGTTTGATACATTTCTAGCTGAGAAATGGCATGTACCCTACAGTAGGGATGTACAAATAAGATCGCTGTTTCTAAAAATCGGTTTATTAAATTTGGTTAATGATTTTTTGTTTTTTTTTTTTAATTTAGAGTTAATCGTTTTATTTTTATTTTTTTTAAACCGAAAACCGAAAAATCGTTTTTTGCATTCCACAGGAATGGATAATTATTTTGTATTTTTTTTTTTTGCTTTTTTTGGAAATCTCCGAGATAAGAATAAAATTTATAAATATATTATATAAATAAAAATATTTTACATTTTTACACTCCATTTAAGGTTAATAATATATTACCATATTTTATCTATAAGCTAAGAAGTTTTTGTTTGACAAATGAAGCTTATTTTTAACCGACTTCCAAAAAAGGAGGAGGTTATCAGTTCGTCGGAATTTTTTTTTTTTTTTTTTTTTTTTTTTTTTTTTTTTTTTTTT
>NW_016157369.1:117582-148747 GCF_001687245.7 Rhagoletis zephyria
TTTTTTTTTTTTTAATTTCACTATTCACTTGCGATTATATTAGGGGTATTCTCTGAGTCTTGCAAAGCCCTTGCACGGTGCACGGATTGCACGGTTTGCAAAGCAGTCCCATACGAAAACCGGTTTTAACCGTGCAATCCGTGCAATCTGTGCACCATGCAAGGGCTTTGCAAGACTCAGAGAATACCCCTATTTATTTTGATTTGTTTCTGTCAAAGCAGCTGATTAAGAACTTCGAATTTCACGTTTTTAGCTGGCAGCGCCGCTGATAGTTACGATCGGATTACAGCATATCAATTTTCGAATTTTCGGAACGGTGAACATCAGGAGTTGTTTGTTTTAGCGTTACTCTTTTCTTTTCTCGCTAAAACATTATTCTTGAATTTATTTCAATAAATAGAAAACAAGGCAACAAAGAAACAAGTACAATAAAGGAATAAATCAATTATCTCAACAATTTTAGCCTTAAAACTTATTATTTAGGCGTAAAAGTTTCGAAATTACTAATTTTTACCGCAAAGATTTTCATTAAATACTTTGTCAACTTGAGAAGTGAAGTTTCAAGAGTTTGCCACTGTGTGCTTTATGTACTGTAGCCTTATCCTGTTGAAAATTACAATAAGGGTACTCATCGATTCTCGCAAGTTTCATATTTGGGAAATTAGGCAATTTTGCGCAGTGTGTTTCATGAGGATAATTTTATATTTTGTGCAATTTCAGACATTTAATCATTTGACAATGTTAATTTAAAAAGTTGAACAATTGAAACTCGAATTTAAGAAAATATTTAAGTCTTACGAAAAAGCGTTGAGCACAATTCAAAATGAAAGTAAACAAAATAGTTAATTGAGGGTTGCACATCACACTGCGCAAATTTGCGCATACAAAATTTCCGCCCAAACTTGCCCTTCTTGTGCAAATAGGTTTGTTCGTCGAGCAAACAACGAATTTGTACGAATTATCATGATTTTTGCACAAATCGCGTTCGTGCAGACCAAAAAATTATCCAACACTCAAAAATTGTGAGAGCAAAGTGACAGTTCTCTTGGAGAGAAGTTGCAAATTCTTGCTGGAAAAAATTTTGCCAGCAAGAATTTGCAAACACGAAAAACATGTGGTTGTGGCGCATGGTTGCATTTTTGTCTACAATAATTTGAATAAATTAGTTCGTTAAATTTAAAAATTTATAAACACGAGCGATTTTTGATGAAAAAAGGAAGTAAATAATTGTTGATATAATTAATTTAGTTAATTCCAATGATTTGAACTTAATTCGGCTGAAAAAATGGTATTCACAATCGGAATGCAATTGCAACCAGAGTCGATTTAAGAAACCCGACAGCTAGTACGATGAAGAAATTGAAATGTATGTTAAAGAAAGTCAGAACAACAAGAAATATACATGTATATCCTGTTTTTGTCCATCCGAACGAATTTTAAAAATTCTATAAAAATTTTTTATGTTTGAAATGCAACCGTGGACGCCAGCTGGAAGGGAAACTTGCAAATTCCTGCAAATTTGCGTTCGTGCAGAAATTTGCAAGTTTCTCAACATGAGAGAGAATTTGAGAGAATTTTTTCTTACTCTCTGATATTTTGAGTGTTGGATAATTCTTGCTGGATTTTCGACGAACAAACCTAATAGCTTTCAATTCAAATTTTGACATTTCATTTGCGAGGGTTTTAAATTGCACAGCTTGCCCAGTTTGCGAGAGTTTTGCGCTTTTAAATGAGTACCCTTAATATGCTCGTCGATTGCGATTAAAAATGGTGGGGGATAAGTTTTAAATACTGCCGCATCCTGTGCTGGTTCGATTGGGAACGGGAAAATAACAACTGCAGTATTCCATCAGCGAAAGCTGATTCTTTATCTGCTGAAGCACCACCACCGAAATTTCAATTCTAATGAACTTTAAAGTATTTTTGGTTATTTACATGTGTGAGCTGAGTGTATTTACATACAAAATAAGCAAAAATTTACAACCAAAATTTGGAGGTTATGTTGAAGTTGACAGAAGTTACCATTTTTTACTAGAAAGCGATCCCGTACTTTTCAATGTTACTCTCTCGCTCTGAGCGAATTTTTATTTTTTGACAGTTTTACTAGTCCGAGTCCGAGGAATACGGGATTGCACCTCCAGTAAAATCCAGTAAAAACTTGCAACTTCAACTGTCATTTTTCGCTCTCTCAATTTTCCCTACTTTGCAAGCTTTTGCGTACGAAAACGCCAAAACATGAAAATTCGTAAAAACTTTTACTGGATTTTACTGGAAATGAGTAAAAAAACGCAACTATTATCTGTATGCCCTTTGATGAATCGAAAAATATCGATGTACATTTTGATGCATCGAATCAAAGAAAAACATCGCCACTGACATCCCTACTATGAGTCAAAGCCGTGTTTGTGGAAAAATTATGAAATTTCGACTCTAATCATTTCGGTCTTTCCTGGACCTCATTTGCAAAAAAAAATAAAAAATATTGTACCAGCATGCTGCTATGTTATGTTAGCAATCAAAATATTAACTTAAAACCGTCACGATCTTTCTAGAGCAGATATGGACAAAGTGGCTCCCGGGAGCCTTTTGCACCTAGGAGCCGGCTTGGCATATTTAGGTGCTAGATGAGGGGTAACATCATTACTAATATATATGATGCTTTTAATGTTTTTTACCCGCCCTTTACCCTGAGAACTGATTTACCTCCTGCGAAGCCAAAAATCTGCCTATCCCTGTTCTAGAGGTCGAAAAATTATTTATAAGCAGCGTTAGAATATTATGTTTCCTGTCTACGGTGAACGTTCGCTGTGCAAGTTAGATAAGGGAGGGGGAGTGGGAAATGTTATTTGGAATGTTGTCTATCTAATGTGATTAATTTTTTAAGTTTCCTTCAACATTTTGTCAAATTCGTTTATGGCCGCCTAAATCGTTCAAATACCCCTATGTGGGCTGTTGAAATTTTAGGTCTATGTCATTTAATTTGACTATTGAATGAAAGACTTATTTTGAATTGCATGACCCCACGTTTTTCAGTTTCAATTTCATAAATTGTTTATAGTGACTTACTAAAATTTCAAAAACAAAAATTATCAAAACAACTCCTTTGGGACTTCTATATTTTTTAGTCCATTTGTAGAAGCGAGATATATTAAAAAGTTTATTTTATTTTATTTATTTTTGAATTTGAATAATATTACTTTTAAGCTAAGGTGTGTGAGTAAACGTGTTAGCGGACTGTATGGTGATACGGGACATATACGTTACATACACAACTACTGGTATATTTACGGTGACCATCCGTCATGTATTAACGGGACGGTACTCTTTTTGACCAATTGTTGTGGCAATTAATTTCTTTTATACGGGACGCCAAATGTTCTGTATTTCTTTTAATGTCCTGTATTCGTCGAAATGCCTTAAAAGCTCAAGAAAACAGTTATTATTTTGTAATCTGAATGCCTGTGCTTCGAATCCCAAAATATAAATTAGGATTCTACATTTTAGCAGGGTTCGGCTATTTTTCTTTTGTTCATTAAATGTTTGTTTTTTTTTTTTTTAAGTAAAGCTCTTTTCCTAACAAAAACCATATAAATCCAAATTTACGACTTTGTGCAAAAACTATGAGAATAGATTTTGCAAATTTTCACCAAAATTTCAAACTTCAGAACCTTAGAAAAAAAAATAATTTCATTTATTAAATGTATAACCATTAGTATAATAAGATATAATCTTTTATTAACCGACTTCCAAAAAAGGAGGAGGTTATCAGTTCGTTGGAATATATATTTTTTTTTTTTTTTTTTATGTATGTTACCGCATAACTTTGGACCACGTCAACGGATTTCGATAATTGCATCGGAAAGGTAGTGTCTCAGAGGTGGTCCCATACTAATCTGGTTAAGATCCGATCAGCGGATCATGAGATATATATATATATATATATTTTTATATGAGAGTTGAAGTCGGTTTTTTTTTTGCTAAAAATTACTTGTTTTATAGTACAAATTTGGTTGCAGTTTTGTAGCTCATTAAAATTGAGTATAATAAAGTGCAAACAAGTGCAACCTGCTGCTCATTTGCTTCCTTATCAACAAATTGTCGAACATACTAACTTTGTATGAAAAAAATGCGTAGCACCGTCGACAAAAAAAAATGCCAAAAGTTACCTTGTCCTTGCTATTTAAAACTTGCGCTTTATCGTACTAAAATTTAAAGAAACTTTTGTAAAAAATTTTGTGGAGTAAAAATCTCGAGAAGGATATCCTACAAATTTGTGATGTTACTATAAGGATGATGTTTCAGGGCTAATACATACATCTAAGATCATTTGAGAAGATGTTAAGATCTGTTAGCTTTTATGGAAAAAATTAGCAAAATTATTTTTTGTTCCGTATTCGGCTCGCATAAATATGGTCACCGTAGGTATATGAACTCGAGACGTTCCCACGACAGTCGGGTCTACGTAACCGGAACGACCCAGATTTATATCTGGCCAAGGACTGTCACTCCAGCAACACTCCCCAAAAAGTCTTTACAACAACAACAACAACTCGAGTTATTTTTACTTTTTTTTTGGTAATTGTTTCCTAAGTTTTCATTTATGTATGTATGTAAATACAATTTCGCGATGGAATATTGTTTTTTATGCAAAACTGAAGAAAACAAAACTGACCAAAAAGACATTCTTGTCGAAAAATGTAACAACTCGTGAGATTTGCTTATATCCATTAACAAATTTAGAAAAAATACGTAAATCAATACCGACCATGCAATAATTTCAGTTTTTTTTTTTTCTTACCAAAGTCTCTCCGGTGCAAACTTCTTGCAAATTTTCTGGTTTCACTAGCAAAAGGTTGCACAATGCGTGTAGTATATCAAAAAGTTGTATTACCAGTGGATTTTCCAACTCCCGAATACATTTACGATACTCATTTACATCACAGATGGCACACATAGCACCAGCCGTATTGTATTGCATGGTTTGCAAATGATCGTAGATGACGCGATGAAAGCGCACACCAAACTCATGCAGGACGCTTTGTAAATTGTCACCATCTACACACCGCTTTGCCTGCTTTAGAGCAGGTTGCAAGTTTTGCACAACTTGAAGGCAAGCCTATAAAGAGCAAACCATACATACATATAGTATAAGAAAAAATAAAGCTCGAAAATAATTGGTTTATTATCAAATACAAGTATTTTAACCGATTTTAAGAAATAATGATGTTTTAGTATATTGCAAAGTTAAAATTCAGACAGTTTTTTAACCGACTTGCGTAAAAGGAGCAGGTTATCAGTTCGTCGGAATATTTTTTATTTTTTTATGTATGTTACCGCATAACTTTGGACCACGTCAATCGATAATTCTTTTTGCATCGGAAAGGTAGTGAGTTGAAGCCGGGTTTTTTTTATTAAAATTACTTGTTAAGTAGGTTGTTGATTTAAAATTACCGCAGCTATAGGCATTTGTAGGAACCGAAAATTCTTTTAGGAGAGCTTTACTTGCAAGATTTTTATTTTTTGATCTCTATAATTTGGAGATTCATTCATGGAGATTTTGCTCTTTGATAATTTTTCGATATTTTTTTCATTTTTAACTGTTATTCTTGAGACTAATATAGCTGATATATATAAAGAGATATCTTTATGCAAAATATAATTTTTGTAAGTTAAAAAATGGCTGGAACCACTCCGCTTTTTAGAGAAATTGGTAACCGGTAGTCCAATTCCGGTTTTTTCGAAGACAGTAACCGGTAAAGAAAAACTAAATCAGTTTTGAAATATCCATAATAAAAAAATGGGCGTGATCCCTCCGCTTTTCTCAAAATTGTTAACCGGCCTTAAAAACTCGGGTTTTTTTTTCAAAATTGGTAGCCGGTACAAAAAGACAAACCGATTCCATTTTTGAAATCAACGGGAAGTAATACTTGTGGGGGTAAAATTTCAACAAATTACGGCCACTTTTTGTACATTTTTCCAAAAAATTGTATCACCATATTTATTTTAAAATGTGATTTTAGCCGTTGAAGTCCGCTTTAAATTTGTCTGTACTAGGGGCTCATATGATTTATGGTCACTTACCACCGACGAAATTGTATCCATGTCTGTTTCCGGCTTATAATCTGTTTTCTTTTGTTCGCTTTGTAAATATAGTTTTACCCAACTGATTACAGCGTTAATAGAACGCTCAAGGCCCTGATCTAAAGATTTTTCAATTTGTTCCATGAGCAAACGCCTTTTGAACATATAATCCGAGTACTTCGGGGTATTTCTATAGAATAAAAATTTATATGTTTTTAATTGAAATTCCATTTTTGATTTTAAGTTATTACATTATACAAGGAATGACGGCACTATTCGAGAGTTTTTCAAGCAGATGTACTATAATATTAGTCTTTTGCACCACATCGAAAAAATAAAGTTGCGGAAACGTTTTGCCTTCTGCTATCGGTATCGCTTGTAGGCCAAGCTCCAGAGCATACACTACGTGTTCGTGCATGAGAAAGCGCAGTAAAATGTCATTTAATTTTATCACATTTGTTGGCATTTCAATCGCACTTGAAAGTAAGCGGCATCGTTTAAGCGCAGCCTTCGCCTCCTGTAGCATATTTATTGCTAACTCCTCACATAGAAACGTCTCTCCACCATAATCTTCAATCTGAGCAATATTAATGTTCGCACGTGTGCCAATTAATGCCTGCATATCACGTCTTAACTCTTGAAATCGTTCTGTTGGCTTCTTTTGATGCTTCTTGCTAACATAAAAACGCTCCAATTCGGTTGAGCATTTGGTTGTGAGACACCTTGACTCAATTTCCACATAGTTTGCTAAGTGTTTTGTAAAAATTTGCTGTGTTAACTTTTGCAAAAGATCATCATCCATTACAGACATATAGATTTGTAGATCCGCCGACAATTTTAAAGTACTTTATTGGAGAGATTAATAAATTATTAAGATTAATTTACTGCAAAAGACAGGCTGCTATAAAACTAACTTAAATAAAGAATAGAAATACAAACCTCTGAAAAAAATAGCTATTCACATATGCATATAAAAAATGGGCATGCCATGAAAAGGCTGCGTTAATTTAAATCAGTGCCAGGCAATTAGTACCCTTGGGGTACTATGTGTGTTATATGTGCATGTTGCCTATTGCTGGTGATGCTGTATTTTCAAATTCATGCGTTCCTGTTCCTACGTCTGGTTTGCTCACATCGCCGCTGCCTTCAAACGCTGTTACACAGCATTCTACGGATGAGTGGAAAACGGTTCGCAACAAGAAATCAAATAGATATAAAAATATTGCTGTGGGCAGTAATACTAACTGCGACCTCGACGTTGTAATTAAAAAGAAGTGGTTACACATCTCTTCGTTCAAACCATCCGTGACTGAAGATAAAATAATTTCATATGTTGCTAATCAGTCAGGCGTTGACAGTCAACACCTGGCTTGCTACAAGCTGGTTAAAAAGGGTGCTTCTGTCGATAGTTTGCGTAGCCTTAACTTTAAATTTGGCGTTTCACCAGCATTCTACAACCAAATTGCGAATCCAGCGGTCTGGCCGACTAACATAAAAGTAAGACCGTTCCGCTTTTTTCAAAAACTGGACAACTCGGAAGCGAACCACTAGCCCAAATCGCAGCTGCAATGATAATAATCTGAAAATCTACTACCAAAATATATCTGGTATTCGAACTAAATGTGCAAAGGTTCGCATGTTAACTGCTCATTTGGAATATGACGTATACGTTTTTGTGGAATCATGGCTTAACGACAGCTTTTTTGATTGCGAAATCTTTGATTCTGACCTTTTCGACATTTTTCGCAAAGACCGTGATGCTGAGAAGACGGGATGTTCTAGAGGCGGTGGTGTTCTCATAGCGGCTCAACGGAGATTCAAAGCTTCACAAGTAACGCTCACCAATTCTGACTCGCTCCTTGATCAGCTTTGCGTCTGTATTCACAGCTCCTCCGGCGATATCCTTTACATATGTGCGTCATACATCCCGCCGAATAGCTCTGAAAGCCTTTACGTTGCACATGCTGATAACATCGTATCATTGGCGTCTGATGTCGTTGGTAATAATCACATTTGTGTTCTTGGTGATTTCAACTTTAGCCGGTTGAACTGGACTCCAAGTGGGGATTCTGCTGCTCTTATAGCTGCAAACGTGAGCTCTCCAACAGAAATTTATATCGTTGATAGCTTTTCAAGTATTGGATTACAGCAAGTTAACTGTATTTATAACCAACTAAATAGACTATTGGATCTTGCTTTTATCAGTGACAATGTAAACTTCACGTTATCGGAATGTATGTCTCCCATCTCTCCGGCTATAATGCATCATGTGCCTCTCGCTCTTGAGCTGGAGTTTTATAACTTTGATTCATTGCCGGAAGATCGCAGTATTAATTTTAACTATAAAGCGAGTGATTTTTCTTCCTTAAATGATGCCCTATCGGATATAGATTGGAGTTATACTTTCCGTGGCAGTGATGTAACCTCTTGTTACCGTATTTTTAAGACCACCCTCTATGAGCTATGCCTACAGTACATCCCTATTCTTAAGAAGAAGGTGTACAAACTACCGTGGTACACGAAGCGTTTAAAGCATCTAAAAAATTTAAAAAACAAATTTAGCAAATTGTATAAATCCTCAAACGACTCCGCGCATCTTCTTAAGTTCCGGTACTTTCTAAAAGAATTTAATTGTTTGAACAAATTTTTATACCGAAATTATATTTTAAACTTTGAAGCTAATATTATCTCGAATCCCAAATCTTTCTGGCGTTTCATTGATTCCCGAAAATCTTGCTCATCAATTCCCACAAATGTTTTCTACAATGGTCGCACCGCAAATTCAGCCTCTGACTCGGCAAACCTATTCGCTGAGTTTTTTTGCGCTAACTTTATCAATGACATGGACTCGAATATAATGGGTTCTAGCTCCTCTAGTGACTCTTCGCTGAATTTTGGTTCGCTAACCATTTCAACCGAGGACGTTATCAAAGGAATTGGTGATCTTAAGCCATCTTCACAAAGCGATGTAGAGGGTTTCTCGGCTTTTCTGTTGAAAAACTGTCTATGTTTAGCTGAGCCTCTTACTGCAATCTTCAATCACTCTCTGGCCTCGGGCATATTTGTGGACGACTGGAAACAAACGTCTGTAACCCCTATCTTTAAAAGTGGGAACAAAAATGATGTCCGCAACTACAGACCGATATCAAAGCTATCTTCAGTCTCCAAATTATTTGAGATTGTTGTAAGCTGTAAACTGTCTTTTGCTGTTAAAAACCTAATTTCTACTAATCAGCATGGGTTCGTCGCTAACCGCTCAACAGTCACAAACTTGGCTATTTTCAGTGATTACTGCTTATCTGCTTTTGAAAACAAAGCTCAGGTGGATACCATCTACACTGACTTCTCGAAAGCTTTCGACAAAGTATCACATCGTTTACTTCTGCTGAAACTGATCTCTTTTGGATTTCATTCGACATTTTTGTCTTGGGTTAAATCCTACTTAACTGATAGGCGCTGCTTTGTAGTAATCGATAATGCAACCTCACAACCGTTCATCGCGTCCTCGGGTGTCCCTCAAGGCGGCATTCTCGGTCCCCTATTTTTTGTGCTTTTCATCAACGATATCAGTTCTTGTTTCAAATTTGCTAATTACCTACTTTATGCTGATGACCTTAAAATATTTGCAACTATCAAAAACCTTTATGACTCAGCCAACCTGCAATCGGACCTGAACAGAGTTCATGAATGGTGCTGCAAAAATCAGTTGACGCTAAATATCGGCAAATGCTTTCATGAATCTTACAGTAGACATCTCAATACTTTGCATACATCATATTCTATCTCTGGCTCTGTTTTGCAATCTGTGACCCAAATGAAGGACCTTGATGTTGTCTTTGACTCCAAACTCGCATTCAATAGTCATGTCGATTACATCCTCTCGCGCTCATACTCGATGTTAGCTTTTATCCGCCGAAACTGTCAGGCGTTTACGAACCCTTACACTCTTAAAACTCTGTTTTGTGCACTAGTCAGGTCAAGACTGGAGTATGCAACGTTTATTTGGAGGCCTTACACTAAAATTCTAGCTAACCGATTAGAACGTGTTCAAAAAGTTTTCATAAAATTTGCTCTCCGTCCATTAAATTTTTCTTTACCACTTCCTTAATACTATTCTCGCTGCCAACTAATCAACCTTACAACACTGGATAACAGAAGATCCATTTTAGCGTGCACGTTTGTCGTTAACATCATAACTGGCTCAATTGACTGCCCTTCTCTTCTAGAAAAGATTGCATTTAATATTCCCTCTAGAATCCTCCGCCATTGGGATTTCTTTAAAATAGGTTTCTCTAGAAGCAGTTTTGGTGCCAACGCTCCGATCTCTAGAACGTGTGCTGAACTTAACCTAGTCTTCAACGCTTTGGACATTGATTTCTCACAATCAGGCCCTGCCTTGGTTACTCATCTGCGAACATTTTTCTCTGCGCTATACCACTAGCGATGTATTTATTCTTAGCTCTTGTGAACTTAATGTATTTAAAATTTATCTTAATTTTTAAGTTTTAGTAGCACTTAATTAGTGTTAGCTGAGTAGTCTGTAAGAATATTCTGTATTCCAAGACTGAAATAAATAAATAAATAAATAAATATTTTGCCTGGCATTGATTTAGTTCTACACCGTGGCTGAATAGATTCCTATTTCATGAGTGACAACTTACCGCGAATACAATTCATATAGTGTTCGTAGGTATTTTTCCTCATCCCTCTTATCATCCAATTTAGTTAACGCATACTGATGCAACTTCAATTGGTATATATTGAGTATAAACTTCGACATCACTTGAGCTGGATTGGCAAAGACTTTTTTGATAATCTCATTATGATGCTTGCACATGGGTGCTATTCCGATAAATATATCCTTTCCCCCATAGGGAGTCTGTTGGCGAATTAATAATAATATTGTTAAAAATACTGTATATAGAAACGGATTATTCGTACAACCATTTGACTTTGTTCGATGTATGCATCAATACACTGAGTGAAGCCCTTAAATTGAGATAAAATCTGCGCTAACTTTTTCATTTTCTCAATGTCTTCACACTTTTGTGCTGTGGCAAACTCTTCAATCAGACGACGTTCAACATCGTCATACATTTTTTCGATTTTTCGCTTCGATTCAGCAAACTTTTCGATCGGCAAATCTTGTGATATGGTATAAAGTTTTTGAATTACATCAGCAGCTTCGTATAGACGTGTTGGATCGGTGAAAATATCGTTGAGTATTGGACCAGGCACCAGGAACTCAGACATATGATTTAGCAATTTTTGTGCTTCTACAGTCCGGCTACGTGGTGTATTAACATTTTCAAGCTGCTCGCCAAGGTGTATAATTTTACCTGCAACAGAATTTATCTTCTCATCTAGTTGCCCAAACCAGTCGATTGCAACTTGATGACGCTCCTGCAGCTTACATATTTGTTTGTTGTGTGTTGCTTGTTCTTGGCGCAGTGATTCTTCGAGCCGTTCACACTTTGTCTGCTGTTTTTCTTGCAAAATCTTCATATCCTTTATGGTTTGAATAAAAGTATCATGTAGTGCTACGGGATTGAAGTCGTCTGCATTTTTGCCACTAATTCCAACTTCGTTATTAATGCGCCATGTAAGTCGTTCAATGAATTCCGACACTTCAAAAGGTTCCTATGGATTGCATTAGTTAATTAACGTTTTAAAGCTGAGAAAGTATTTATTACCTGTTCAAACTCGTCCATATATTGGGCCAGCATAATTACTTTTTAATGCTTTCTTTACTAAAACAGCAATAAAAAACAGTTCACTTCTGCCGATTTCTCATTACGCCCTTTTTATTGGGATTGTGTAGACGGCCTAATCATTTAAGTTGAAATTAGTCAAGAACGCAAAACCTACCAGTACGTAAACCCGAGTCAGCTGACACGATCTACCGTACCAGGGCGCAGAAATCAAGGTGTATTTAACAAAAAGGTGTTAGCCGTAAATAAGTAAAAAATTACACTAACAAATCATACGCAGATATCCATACTGTCATTGGTATGAGTTACATGAGTTTTTTGCATGAACCAAAAAGACAAGATCACGCGGGCAGGAGACTAGCCCGTTAGAATCGCATTTAGGAAAAAAGTGTAACGATTTTGACATTAGCCGTTTGTTTACATTTCTTCGTTGTTTACAATTTGGTGGTGGCTTTTTACTGCAATTTTCTTCATTTTCGCTTGTGACAACGTGTGTACACATAAGATAAAGAATAATTTAACACAACGGCATGATTTATAGAAGAATTTGCATAATAAAAATGATTTTTCATGCGTTCAACAATTTCGCGGTTTTCTCCGTTCTCTTCGTTGTTTACTTCTTACAACAAAGATGGCGTCGAGATTTCGGCAGCTAGAAAATAACTTTTTTCGTTCTTTCCTTCCCGCGTGATCTTGTGTCTTTCGTTCATGAGTTTTTTGTCGAAAAATAAGAGGTTTATATTTAGCTAGCATCTACTATAGCACGAAAAATTGTAGTTGAAGAGGTAAGTTTATGAAAATGTATTGATGTGTGGCATCACTGTAGTAAGCAACACTGAGGGCTCCGCTATCAACAAAATTCTACGTATACAGATAGCGTTTATGTATAAGTTCTGCATTCTTGACTAATTTCACCTTTAATATCAGCTGATCGGCGCTGCCAGATTATTTAATAAAAACGTAACACTGGCATAACATGGACGTTACACAATCAAGAGCTTGCTTTCAAGTTGCAATACACTCCTAACTACAACGTTACAAGATCAAGAACTTGCTCTCAACCCATTAAAAACCCTATCTGTTACCCTATGCGTTATATACGCCTACCCAGTAACCCTATTTGTTAACTAATGCGTTATATATGCCTAGTACCATGATAAAAAAATAGCAAGGTATAACCGTTCTCTCAATTTGTCGGCCATGATTTTTTTTTGAAGTTTGCCAACATTTTAAAATCATATAAAAGTGAAAATAAAAAATTGAAATTGTACGAAATTGTTGTTGCTTTAGATTGAAAATGAAAATGTGTGAGTGAGTTTGTGAGTAAATTTAAAAATTAAATTGTTTGGAAACGTCAAGAATTTTAAAAGTGACTCTCAGCGGTTCTACCTTACTATATTTTTATCATGCCTAGTACCTACTACAAAAAGTTTGTGAGAGAAATTCAAAAACTTTCCCTCATTTTTCCTTGTCGGCTCCGCAGGTGTTGACGGCTTTGGACTTGCGAACTTTCTTCCTGGCTCGTAATTTGTTGCAGTTGGCTGATACGTGCGCAGAGAAGAAATGTTTCTAGCAGAGCGGAAATTTGATAGATCGTTGCTATTATCGTATAATCGTAAGCGTAGCTTACCAAGGTGACTCCAACAGGCGGCGGAGGGAGTTTTATCATGTAGAGATTAATTAAACAGCGTCGGGGAGAGTACGCCGGCTTGACGGACCGGCGACGAGTCCAGAACGGGTGGCGAATACCTCCGCCAGGTCAACTGCCACTAGGACCGATCTATCCCAAGGTCGACGTTTGTTCAGACCTCAGTATATCCGATATGATATAC
The DNA here is from genome assembly GCF_001687245.7 of Rhagoletis zephyria. Lineage (NCBI taxonomy): Eukaryota > Metazoa > Arthropoda > Insecta > Diptera > Tephritidae > Rhagoletis > Rhagoletis zephyria. The sequence continues at coordinate 131,207 of NW_016157369.1, forward strand.
TGAGGTTCAGACTCTCGCTAATCTGTGTAGGGATGGTGTTCAATTATGTGGTGGTGATGTGCATTTTTCGGAATCCACATTGGTATTGGCTATCTTGAGGTGCTTCGTCATGCTGAAAATGAGTGGTACTTCCAAAGTTTTTTCCACTAGGGTTGTGAGGAAGGGATATGTCCGCTTTCTTCTCTGATTTACATACTTACATACATACATGTTACAAGCACACGAACCTTCTTAAAATAAACACAATAGATTACTTTACTTTGAGTCGCGTATTGCAATTATATTAATGTTTATTAGGTATTGTTATCCTCTTTATCTTTGTTATTGTTGCAAATGTACATGCGGATGCATATGACTGCCTTTTCCACTTGATGAATCATAGTTTTGTGCCTTAGGTGAGGCTTGCAAAGTTGACGCCACTGCTGCTGCTGCCGCTGCAGAACTTGTACTCGCTACAATGTTAATGGCACTAGCCACAGCGGTTGTAGAAGCTGTCATTGCAGAGCTAGCCAAATCCGGTGCTGGGAAGCGCCTGCCTTCAATAATGTTTGCACTACTCTTCACAGCCACAGTGGGAATTCCATTTCCCCCACCACCGCCGCTTATCTCCAGTGTAGGTGTTTCAACTAATTGCTGCAAATTCCGAAGTTCTGTGGAACGTAAACTTGCAGAAAGACTTTCACTCGAAGCCAAAGAAGTCGACAGCGGCGAATTTCGATCCATAGATGAAGCAACATCTATAAAATTTGAGTTTTAACTTATTTAACAAAAATTCGAAATTTTCGTCATCTTACCGGTCTTATCGGTATCTGGCGAACAAGCAGTTAAAAATACACCGCCTTGTGGTTTAAATACAGACATCATTAGTTTTTCCTCCATTTGCATTATAATGGTTTTCTGTACATCATATTTCTTGTTGAGCGACTGTATAAAAGAAAAGCAATAAAATTTGCATTAGTTCAGCAGTGGGAACTATGTACACACTAAGTACAATTACAAATGCAAATACCCAGCAATAGAAAAGGGTGAATGCCAAACATAACATTTTACTGCTTGCTGGTAATTATAATAATAATAATAATAATAAGAATAATAGATTGGCGCTTACACATACATATGTGTGTTTGGCCGAGCTTCTCCTCCGACTTGTGGCGTGCGCCTTGACGTTGTCACACAAAGCGGAGGGACCTGCAGTTTTACGCCGACTCCGAACGCCGATTATATTTTTAGGAGAAGCTGTTTTTCATGGCAGAAATACACTCGGAAGTTTGCCATTGCCTGCCGAGGGACGACCGCTGTTAAGAAAAAACCTTTTTTCTATATTTTTTTTGCGATGTTGCTTTGGACCAGCCGTTGAACCCAAGTTCTGATGAGTGAAAGCGCGCACTGCTTACCACTACACCACAGCGGCCGAGCGGTAATTATTATACTTATTTTAAATTCTTTTGCAAATACTTATTCGCAATATGATTCATTCTATAACGAGTTAGGCGCAAGAATAAAAGTTGTAGTGATTGCTGCCAGCAAAAGATTTTTTTTTTTTAACAAAAAGAACAATTTCATACAGAAAAACATAAAAAATTATAATTTAAAAAACTAAAACCTCGCTATTATAATTTCCATTCGTACTGTCATCAGGTATGTAACTTAAGAATAGAAATCTCTGCATCTTTTAGGCGCATCAATATTACATAGTTACATCCCGAGCTAATAAAAGGGAGGTAATAAAAAAGGAGGGCAACTGCAGAGCCAGTGCTCGCATGGGAATGTATCTCCCTATTTGCTTTGCTTCCGAGCTCTATTTTAAACTTATTCTCAAAAACAACTACCTGGGAATCTGCTGTTGTTGTAACAGCATACAAAGTTTTTGGGGAGTGTTGCTAGAGTGACAGTCTTTGGCCAGATATAAATCTGGGTCGTTCCGGTTACGTAGACCCGACTATCGTGGGAACGGGATACCGAATGTTGTTGTTGTTGTTGTAGTAGCATACAAGTTCCCCAAAGAGTTTGTGGGGAATGTTGCTGGAGTGACAGTCCTTGGCCAAATATATGTCTGGGTCCTTCCGGTTACGTAGACCCGACAGTCGTGGGAACGCGGAATACCGAATTGTAAGGTTTGGTTACCTAAGCAAGATTAGATCGCCGTAACAACAGCCCTTCTGTGAGATTATAACCCTTACTACTCAGAATTCTCGTTTCTGTGTTGCCGGAGAATGGGTCAGAACTTCTATTGGCGTAATTTTTACCGTGGATCCACGGTAAAAGTTACTGTGGCGTGTGTAAGTAGACACTCCCTAAAATCTTAGTAATGAATGTTTATAGCGATTTGTTAAATACGAAAAAAAAGTTCATAAAAACCTTGAAAACTTCCTCATATTCATCCTTCACTGCTTTGAGTAGGCGCTTTTGTTCTGTGATAACTTTTTCGCTAGTCTGGAGCTGTGCTTGTAGTTCGTTGATTTTATGTTTTGCACTATCCAATTGCGAAGTTTTTTCTTCTAAAACGTGACGCAAATCTAAGACAAACCAAATTTTTTTCAGTTGGCATCAAACAGTAGCTTCATGCGAAACCCGTACGTCTAGTAAAATATTTGGTTTTATACTTAAAATTGTTTAGGTAAAAGAAAACCAAATTTGCTCATTTTAATCATTTTCAAAACCCACAGTAAAGAACGATGAAGGATCAGCAATGGTGTACGTTTTCTTGTTTCCTCAGGCGAATTGTACTTTATTGTGGGTATAATGAATCATTTAGCCAATCCAAACACTTTGCAAATGGTAAAAAAGAAATACTAGTTTTAAAAATTCTGCACTCTTTAGATATTGTACGAGTTGGCTTTGGGGGCGAATTAAATTGTTTTCTTTTTTCTCTTATAAAAAGCTGAACTGAGTTAAATTTTTAAACAACTTTTTTTTCCGATGATATACAATAACCAATAAATTTTAAGCAGCTGTAAGAGTTTCGCTTGGAGTTTTTATAAATTCACGTATTCCTATATTGTGAATTGTAAGTCGGCTTACCTTTAAACTCTTTACTGCAGTTACTTTGGAACATATGGAATTCCTCATCGCGTGCTTTGAAATTATCTATTTCTGAAAGTCGGTCGCGGCACTTAATTTGCACCTCACCCATAATAATGAATTCTGCTTCCAAACGTGCTAATTCTTGCTTACATTGTAGTCCTATATCTGCTTGTTGTTGTGCCAACTGCAATTCTGAAGTTAGATTAAAGACATGACCGCGCAAGGCCTCTAACTCGTACGTGTCGCCTTTTCGATTAGCTAACTCTTCGTTTAGACGAACTTGTAATTTATCGTTGGCCTGCCGAAGGCACTTGTTTTGCTCTATTTCACTTTGGTATTTAAACTTGATCTGGGTCAATTCATCTATGTAGAGCTGCTCACGCTCATTGTGCAATTTGGTGTTATTTTCGATTTGTTGCAGTAGTTCTTTGTTCCTAGCGGTAATACTTTTAACTTGTTCACGCAAGCGATCACGTTCCATTTCAACACTGCGCTTATCGCGACTTCGTCCCATTAGACGTCTGTTTCTTTCCGCGTGCATTTCACGACGATGTCGCTCGTATTGCAATTGTAAATAGAGCAGTTGAAATTGTTCCTATAAAAATGAGTAAAAAGCTTATCTACAGTATTCTTCCATGTGTAACAAATTACATCCATACCTGATCCAGTCGGCCCCCTATATCATTTCCGTCTTTTGATCGGGAATTGCGTGAAACATACAGATCTAGTAGCTCTTGTGGATACAGCTGATTCCTTTCATGCACGTTACGTAAATTCACACTCTCAAGCAACATTTGAAACAAAGAGTTTTCGTAATTTTGTGAAATATTTTCAACGGTCTGCGTTGAAGCATGATTGAACGAATTGACCATTGCACCGCCATCAAGCAATTGTTTCTTAGCAGTTGCAATAGCTAACATTTTTCCGCTTTTTTGCAAACGATGCTGCAATATGGTTAAATTCTTCGCGTTCGTCTTTGCAACGTTATTAGCAATTCCGTCGTCACTGTCATCTTGAATCTGTTCTGTGCCCGTTTTTGACGTTAACAAATTTATTGCTGAACATGACTTTGTTCGCCGAACATTCCTCATATCGGTTTCAACAGCCTCCATTTCTCCAGCATGTTTTTTGTTCAATCTTACTCTCATACAACTTGAATCATTGTAACAGTCGCTGACCATACGGCTACGACGCTTAAGGCCTTTTACTAATAAAAGTTGCATGGACCGGCTGGTTGGAATTTGCAGCCCACCCTCAGTACACATAGATCGATCGGTTTCATTGCAATCATTGCAAACTTTTGTAATATTTTCCAGTGCCGATAATGTTGATGTTGAAAGTGGCGCCATAGATCCTGACTGCGCGGTAAAATTTGGTGTTGGTGTTACAGAAGGAGTTAATGCTTGTGTCGGTGTTGGAGTAGGTGTAGGCGTCGGCACAGTTGACGACAGCATGTGATTGCTGTTTGTCATGCAACTTAAATCTGCATCGGGTGTTCCACATTTAGCTGAAAGAAATAGCAATAACGAAAATTAAACAACTCCGCTCTTTTTTTAAATACTTACAGTTGATTTCGTTGGGTGAACGAAAAGAATTTTGCTGTTTGGTCATCATTGCCTCAATCGTTTGAAATGGGCTATGTGATCGGCTACGATCATGCACAATCTGTTGTAATCTGCGATCGTATGTTGTAGATACGCGTGTCACCACCCGTGTATTTACTTCTTGCTCAAACAGCGTCGTTGTTGCTGTTACAGCTCCGCCATCTGCTGCCATATCGGAGAAATTGAATTGATTTTGATTCTCTTTGCGTAAAGGCGAAGAAGGTTGACTAGCAAAAATGGCACGCACTGCATGAGGATTCGTCATATGCTGTTTATGCTCTTTTAAGTCTTTCATAGGAGTTGTCTCCGGCGTTGCTTCTACAGCGGCTTCAGGCGGAGATGAACCTGTAAGACCCGCAACTTGATTGGAGATGCTGGAAACGAAGGCACCCGCAGGCGGTAATGGTAGCATATAACAAGGTGTAGGTGTTAATGGCATTTGTCCGGATGCTGTTATTTCATTGTAAGGGCTCCAAATAGCACCACTCATGTTTCTATTTGCATCAAAGTCATGTTGCCACATTGGGCCATTACTGCCTCGTATGTGATATTGCTGCTGCTGGTCCCTTATATGCTCAGCGGTGTAGTAAACCTTATCTGACTTGTAGGCCGAGTTGTAATCATTGCTTCTCTTCAACTCTAACATAAATCGGGCTTCTCCTGGCGCTTCCATAAGTCCTCTTGATATTGAAACCATTTGCTCCGAATTGAAATCCTATGAACGAAAAATTGGCATGTCAAGTCTCTAGTATTTAAAATAATGTACCTGATGAAGCATGGGAAGAGACAATCTCGCGCACTCCTCTACGACGTCATGTGGCTCCTTTTCTTTCCAGCGACCATGATTAACTTCACTATCTATTGTCGCTGTTACCAGCATTGGATGCATCCGCACTGTCTCTAACAAAGGTTTGATTGTGTGGTGGAAAATAGCACCTTTTTCTTTTTTTACAAAATCACTTAGAAAGGCTAAAAAGTTACAAGGATACATCCCGTAAAGACGATGAAACAACATTTGTAATCCCAACTGTAGGTGCACAAGCTTATCATCTGGTAATCCCTTGGGATTCTGACAGTTCCAAGTTGCTAAATGCGCGAAGACTTCAAATAAATCGCCTAACATATTTGGAACCAAGTTAGGTATGATGGGTAATAATGTTATGATACAAAGTAGCGCACTCATAAGTGGTACGATATCCTTTTCAGTCTAAAAGTTTAATTTGATCAAAATGTACCACAATAACAGTAATAAATACATACCATCAAAAGCTTAAACATATCTTTTATAAGGCGATGTTTTTCAACTTTGAATAACCAAGTCGGATTGTTACGAACAACAAAAAATAAAAAGTTTAAAGCCTGTAAGCGATGTGTTTGTAATTTAAGCCAATCAGATATACGGTCGAAAATGAATGCATCGTGCGGCGGTTGTACTTTGACCAAAACCTCCATAATTCGTTGGGAACCTGTTTTGTAATAATACTCCATCATATAGTGAACAGGCCATGTCTCTTTGTCTGTAAAAAATTTACTCAAATAAACAACATTGTAAACAAATAAATGAACTTACTTTGTGTAAACAATTCCACCAGTTTTCGCTTGGATTCCTCGCACTCGTGTATTTGATTCGACTCCAAATCGACAAACACCCTTTCCACATCCATGCTAATAGTTGACGTTGATTTTTTTATCGGTTGTGTCGCTAAAATTTCGGGCCTTTACTCCAACTACGACTGTTCATCTATTTCTTTTCTATCTTCTAAATGATTGTAAACATTTACAAACATGTGGAAATGACCGTAAATATAAAGCATAAAACTCTTCCAATTTACATCCGGTCATTTCATCATATCCACCAAAATATCGGAACTAGAACTACAATTGTATTGTGCGGAAAATTATTTCCAAACACCTCATTTTAACTTTTCATTCACCCAACAGTGTAGAAAATTAAAGAGAAAGAAGCAATTACGTTCCCAATTTCTAATATTTTGCAAATGTCAAATAAATAGCAAGATGATTAATACGACAAGTAGAATAGAACATTAGTGATGCCACCTGAAACTTTACCGACCGTCTTCACGTACTGGAAAATCTCGCTAGCGTGACGCCGCAGAGTAAGGCTTTCTGCACATTGGTCGTCCAGTCATAGTTGCTTCATTGTCACAATCATGATGCAACGATTACATGACGACTACACTTTCGCACACTCGGTCGTGATATTTCAATTCATTTGGCTTCTAAAAATTCACTTGGAGCAGGTATTTTCTGTTTTTCTGGTTGATATTTTCGCGAAATATTTACAAAAACCTGCAATTTTTAAAATATAGACTGTGCTGCAACAATACTACAGTTATCCACTTTTTAATAATTTCCACAGATTTTATGCAAAACATACTAATTTTTATGCAATTTTAATGCAAATATTAACTTTTTCACTATTTTTTCCCCATAAAATGCAAACAAACAATGCGTGCACAACGATTAGCAAACGACATTGTCGTACTTATCCGTTTCTGCATCTTCTATGATTTGCCGATAACTAGCCGATAACGACAAGTGTGCAGATCTCCTTTGAAATGCATGTGCTCGGCTCAAAATTTTAGGGCGAGACGATAACGCAACTATGATTGGACGACAAGTGTGCAGATAGCCTAAAAAGGGTTTTACACATTCTGCTTGAGAATTGATCGTTATAGATACAGATCTGAATAACCCTGCAAAAATCGTTGGACCATGTAATCTATTTGTGGTATATTGGAGTACTTACAAAAGTGTTGTTGTTGTTGTTGTAACAGCATACAAATTCCCCAAAGAGATTTTGGGGAGTGTTGCTGGAGTGGCGGCAGTCCTTGGCCAGATATATATCTATCTGGGTCGTTCCGGTTACGTAGACCCGACTGTCGTGGGAACGTTCCTCTGTCATGCTGTAGCAGACCAACTCGTGTCTCTGCACCAGCTTATTGTTTGTTACCCGATCAGTGCTATGTTTTAACGAAATGTGATTGAAGTTGAGCATTTGAAAGCACATTTGCATGTCTGGCTGTAGCTGAACGTGTAGAGATGCTCGCTGTTAGTTCGTAGCTCCCAGCATGTTCGGGTTCGAATGCCGTCAGAGGCAACATGTAAGTTTTAATTTTTGTCTTGGCTTTTATTTATTTCGAAAAAGCATTTGAGAAGCGAAGAACAAAAGCGTGTACAAACGAAAAAATATAACAGCAATGCCATTGTTAATATGTTAGAGTAGTTTTGTGCTACTCTGATGTAATGCAGGGATGGAGTATATGGTCCTGCCCTAGGACATCGCAATGTTAATTGGACCATATTTTTTATATGAATTGTGGTTAATTTTGGAGTACTCCTTAGTCCTTAGGGAGTACTCTTCACATGCATGCATGGAGTAGTCGCGATTTTTGCAGGGAAGCGACCGATTGTCAAAAGCGAACGATTGCGAACTCGCGTAAATGTACATTTGCTAAATGTGATAGCATGAACGCTCTTCGAAAAAATATGTTCGAAAATTCTAAATATTGCTTTTTGAATGCTGCATTACGCGAAAAAAACTATTTTAACGCATTTAGCTAAAAATTATACTCTACATATACACACATTTATACATTTTTATCCATACAATATTCGTCACGTAAATGCAACTAAATGCAACTCCATTTCTGCATTAAAAGTCTAAATCATGAACCAATTAGAACAGATCTGACCGGTTGAGAAGCAGCCATTTGTAGTAGCAATTGAGAAAAGTGTGTGTCGTTCGTAATTTTGAAGTTTGCTATTTCTGTTTTGCTTCTTTCTTTATGTGTATTATTTCAGTGATTTTTAACCGATTTTCAATAAATTTTTTGTGCAAATGTAATTAAAATGAAGTGTGCGGTGATTGGAAGCAAAAACACGTACAAAAATAATAAATTCGTTAGCATAAACATGTGCTACAACATTGCATGCATTTTTTTCTTTATGCTTCGTCTTCGTATTCTTTGTTTACTTCTCACAGAAAATAACATGGCGCCGAAATTACAAACGTCAGGCAGAAAATTTCTTTTTTCTTTTACTTCATCTTGTCAGAACTTGTGTAGTTGGATCATGGGTTTTTTCCCGTACGCAACGCGGGATCCCGCGGGTGCCCAAAATAGACCCAGAAATCTTTCCCGTACTCAACCAAATGGGTAATAGAGCGAAAATTGGAACGTAAGTGTCTTCTTTTTCCTGCCCGAAACAGCCAGTGTCAAAGTGCATATCAGCTGTTTTCTGTTCACATGCGCCTGCATTTACTTGTTGCTTTTAAAAAATAGTAAGTGGCCTGTTGATATATTTTCAATCTTTATAACTTAAAATCAAATTTTTGAAACCAAAATTCAATTTCCAAGAATTTGCATATAACAGGTCTATTCTGCACGTTACCGAAGATTTTGTGACCGGAAAATTTTATTACCAAAAAATGTTAACAATTCTTGTCACCGGGATTCTAGGTACGTTGGTAAGGCAGTGAAAATATTAAGCAACTCAGCTATGAAGATTTGTGGAAATTCCTGTATTGCATATTTCACGGGGCAATATTTTGTTACCAGCTTAAGAGATGGTAACCAAATTTACCATGAACCAAAAATACAAGATCAACGCGGAGTAGCCCGTTAGAATCGCATTTATACCTTGGTTATAACGCACGGGGCGAATCGTAACAAATCGCAGCGAATTCGTTCAAGTGCATTATAATCGTTCGAATTTATTGCCCATACAATAGATTATTAAATGACAGTTCACTTCGTTCCGTTACTTCCATTATAATCCAGGCATTAGGAAAAAAGTTTAACGATTTTGACATTAGCCGTTTGTTTACATTTCTTCATTGTTTACAATTTAGTGGTGGCTTTTTACTGCAATTTTCTTCATTTTCGCCTGTGACAACGTATGTACACATAAGATAAAGAATAATTTAACACAACAACATGATTTATAGAACAATTTGCATAAAAACAAAAATGATTATTCACACGTTCAACAATTTCGCGGTTTTCTTCGTTCTCTTTGTTGTTTACTTCTTACAACAAAGATGGCGTCGAGATTTCAGCAGCTAGAAAATAACTTTTTTCTTTTTTTCCTTCCCGCGTGATCTTGTGTCTTTTGTTCATGCAAATTTACCGGTTACAAGAGAGCACAGAATGCGAAAAAGGTTTAAAAATTGACAGACACTTCAACTGGCGGTTATAAAATTTATGTCACCAGCGCAGAATAGACCTCTAAGTGACAATAGGTTTGTTNACAATTCTTGTCACCGGGATTCTAGGTACGTTGGTAAGGCAGTGAAAATATTAAGCAACTCAGCTATGAAGATTTGTGGAAATTCCTGTATTGCATATTTCACGGGGCAATATTTTGTTACCAGCTTAAGAGATGGTAACCAAATTTACCATGAACCAAAAATACAAGATCAACGCGGAGTAGCCCGTTAGAATCGCATTTATACCTTGGTTATAACGCACGGGGCGAATCGTAACAAATCGCAGCGAATTCGTTCAAGTGCATTATAATCGTTCGAATTTATTGCCCATACAATAGATTATTAAATGACAGTTCACTTCGTTCCGTTACTTCCATTATAATCCAGGCATTAGGAAAAAAGTTTAACGATTTTGACATTAGCCGTTTGTTTACATTTCTTCATTGTTTACAATTTAGTGGTGGCTTTTTACTGCAATTTTCTTCATTTTCGCCTGTGACAACGTATGTACACATAAGATAAAGAATAATTTAACACAACAACATGATTTATAGAACAATTTGCATAAAAACAAAAATGATTATTCACACGTTCAACAATTTCGCGGTTTTCTTCGTTCTCTTTGTTGTTTACTTCTTACAACAAAGATGGCGTCGAGATTTCAGCAGCTAGAAAATAACTTTTTTCTTTTTTTCCTTCCCGCGTGATCTTGTGTCTTTTGTTCATGCAAATTTACCGGTTACAAGAGAGCACAGAATGCGAAAAAGGTTTAAAAATTGACAGACACTTCAACTGGCGGTTATAAAATTTATGTCACCAGCGCAGAATAGACCTCTAAGTGACAATAGGTTTGTTCGTCGAAAATCCAGCAAGAATTATCCAACACTCAAAATATCAGAGAGTAAGAAAAAATTCTCTCAAATTCTCTCTCATGTTGAGAAACTTGCAAATTTCTGCACGAACGCAAATTTGCAGGAATTTGCAAGTTTCGCTGCCAGCTGGCGTCCACGGTTGCATTTCAAACATAAAAAATTTTTATAGAATTTTTAAAATTCTTTCGGATGGCCAAAAACAGGATATACATGTATATTTCTTGTTGTTCTGACTTTCTTTAACATACATTTCAATTTCTTCATCGTACTAGCTGTCGGGTTTCTTAAATCGACTCTGGTTGCAATTGCATTCCGATTGCGAATACAATTTTTTTCAGCCGAATTAAGTTCAAATCATTGGAATTAACTAAATTAATTATATCAACAATTATTTACTTCTTTTTTCATAAAAAAATCGCTCGTGTTTATAAATTTTTAAATTTAACGAACTAATTTATTCAAATTATTGTAGACAAAAATGCAACCATGCGCCACCACCACATGTTTTTCGTGTTTGCAAATTCTTGCTGGCAAAATTTTTTCCAGCAAGAATTTGCAACTTCTCTCCAAGAGAACTGTCACTTTGCTCTCACAATTTTTGAGTGTTGGATAATTTTTTGGTCTGCACGAATGCGATTTGGGCAAAAATCGTGATAATTCGTACAAATTCGTACAAATTTTTTGCTCGACGAACAAACCTAATATTAAAAACAACATGAATCTCCAATTCTGGCTTGTTTTGGGCACTCGCGGATAGGGACGCGTATCGCACTGAAAATTCGGTATATTTATTTATTTATTTATTACAGTCATTTGACCTATATACATTCACGTATATACATTTGAATGATGTATTGCAATATATAATAAAAGTAAAGTTAAATTTAACGCTTAAAATAAGTTAACCTGTTACACTTTTATTTTTCTAAGCTATATAATAGTATGTATATTTAACTAAGATAGCATATTCTCGATGCTGTTGGAATGGACGGGATTCCAAGCAGTACCGTAAATATATCACGTACGATATGCGGTCTAAGAGTGTAATTTCCAGAGCTGCCACAACTGAACGGTTGGAAAGGACTAGTTTGCAAGCCGCTTCTTATAAACTTCTCTACCGGCAGGCGATCTGAATGGACGAAATCCAGAGTCGTGCTATTTGATCGGACGGAAAGAACTAGTTTCCATGCCGACCTTCTTATTTCATACATTATGGGTGATCTGAATGGACCAAATCCAGAGTCATCCAGCTAGTACGTATGGAAAGGACTAGTTTCCATGCCGGACCTTTCTATCTGATAGCCAATATTCTACAGTGATCAAGTAGCAGCCTTTTGAAGGTACCAACGTTTTCGCAATTTTGTATTTGAGCTGGAAGTTCATTATAACATTTTAATCCCTTATAAAAGATATTCTTCTTATCTATTTCCGTTTTATACAGCGGCAGCCNCCAACGTTTTCGCAATTTTGTATTTGAGCTGGAAGTTCATTATAACATTTTAATCCCTTATAAAAGATATTCTTCTTATTTATTTCCGTTTTATACAGCGGCAGCCGGAAGCTATTATTTCCCCTGATTAAATACGAATGGGTTTCACTATTATATCGTAGGATATCACTCAGCTAATCTGGGAGTCTACCTTGTTTTATATTAAACACGAATTACATAGCGTGATAGTAAATTTGCTGTTTCACGCTCAGCCAGATTAATTCTGCGATCATTTCCTGTATGGGTGTGTCGTACCGCTTGTTCAGTATAAATCGCATAGCCCTATTTTGCATTTTTTTGAAGCTTATCTATTTGTGTGTCGCTTGCTATAAAAAATATTCTTGGACAGTATATGAAATGTGGTTCAATTATAGATCTGTAGACCAAAGTCGTATACCTCCTTCCTAAGTACTTACATGATCTTTTCATGAGACACATTTGTTGACCAATTTTTGCTACTGTGTAGTCAATATGTTCCTCAAATTTTAGCTTATCGATATATATACCTAGATATTTAATGATTCTCACTTTCTCAATTACTTCATCTTTAATTTTTAAACTGTAATTATCGGAGCTAACGTTAGCTGCTCTAGATATGACTATAAACTTTGTCTTGTTCACATTTAATTGCAGTCTTTGGCATCACAGAAAGGATAATTCTACTGCCTGAGGGTTATAATCCCTACGCAGAAAGGTGTTCTCTGCAAAAGGTGTTCAGCGCTTCTTCTTTGGCAACACAGAAAGGAGAATTCTACTGCATGAGGGTTATAATCCCTAAGTGCGGCCGAAGGCCGCCTACGCGGAAAGGTGTTCTCTGCAAAAGGTGTTCAGCGCTTCTTCTTTGGCAACACAGAAAGGAGAATTCTACTGCATGAGGGTTATAATCCCTAAGTGCGGCCGAAGGCCGCCTACGCAGAAAGAATTCTTCGCAAAAATACATTTGTTAAAAAGAACATTATTAATTGTAAAAACTTGTTTTTTCTATTTTTAATTTTTAATCTTTATTCAAAATCGCCCGATATCTAATTTGGCATAATTTCTTTTATTAAAAAATCCCACGTTTTCTGTTAGTTGGGTCATATTCCACTTCAAACTGCTCAGATTGCCTAAGAAAATTCCGTTTCCCCCTTTTTCAAACGGTTCCCTAGGGACCTGTGGGAGGAGCCCAAGGGGGGCGTACACCTGTTTGAAAGCGGGGACTGTCCCCTTTCTAGTGGTGAGGGTTTGGGGAGAAAATTTTCCGATATTATAAATATCGAACAAAATATTGTATCGATATTGAATATCGTATCGGTATCGCGCTTCCCTACCCGTGAGATCGCGCATTGCGTACGGAAAACAACCTATAACCAGTCAAGGAACAAACCTATTATTTTTGAACAGCTGTTTTGCCATCAGCTGTATATTCTTCCAATTCCGCTCTTTCGTAATTTCTCCAAAAAACTTCCTAAACTTCGGGGCTGTGTTGCATATTTTAAAATTCGCTGCATTTTAATAATTAACAACATCAAATGTATCAAAGACTTTTAAGAAAAAAACTTTCCAGAGGATTTTCAAGTCAGATACAAACCACAAAAGCTTTTATCGAGTATGTACTCCTTCAAAACACAAGGCACATAAATAATGTAGCTTGTCAAAACACAAATTCGATTCATTAATGTTCTTTTTGCCAGGAACTGGAAGAGCGTCGTTGGCTTAGAGGTGCACGCGCAACTACTAACTGATTCAAAACTCTTCTCTGGAAGCAACAATGTATTTGGAGCGCCGCTTAATACAGCGGTCTCGTATTTAGATGCTTCTCTGCCGGGTACATTGCCAGTAAGAAAGGATTGTTTTTCAGATCACTAATTACTCAGATTAGTATGGCTCCGTTACATGCAGAAAAAATATGCATTATATATATACATGTATATGTATTAATATCAGCTGTATACATTTTATACAGGTTCTTAATCGGAAATGCGTTGAACTTGGAGTAAAGACAGCTATTGCGCTCGGATGTCGTATCAACGAAACGTCTATGTTTGACCGTAAACATTATTTCTATGCGGACTTACCGGTTTGTCCTTCTCACCTTGAATGTTTACACTCTTATAAAGCTTCGTTACAGGTTGGATACCAAATAACACAACAAAGAGCAGCCTTGGCGAATGATGGCGAGCTGATGTTTCCAGTTATTGTGCCGGGAAAAAAAACTTACTATAAGAAAGCTCGGTTATTACAACTACAATTGGAACAAGACAGTGGAAAATCTTTGCACGACGAAGAATTAAAGAGGTATGTACCTGAGCTGGGCACTTTATGATTACGATTACATTTGGATTACTTAGTGTTGCGATTACTGTAATTGTAATCCTGAAAATTATAATATGATTACTGTAATTGTAATAATAACATGCTTGATTGCGTATACTTTAATTGTAATCCTTAAAATTTAACGATTACGACTACGTAATCGTACTTTTTTGATTACAATTGTAGTAATCGTAATCCTAAAAATTACCGTAATTGTAATCATGAAAATTAGGATTACGATTACAGTAGTCGTAATTATCAAATTTTTGGGATTACAATTAAAGTATTCGCGATCAGGCAATTCGCGAATACGATTACAGTAATCAAGAAAATAGTTTTACTTAAAGCAAATATTGATTTTTATTTACCAAAATGGTTTTAGGTTATGAATTCGCATATTTGTTTGAAATTGATGTAATAATCTACACAGACTCGACTTTGATTAACTGTCCGCCTTGATCTTGTCACACAAAGGAGAGGGGCTTACAGTTTTACGCCATCTCGAAACGCGATTTATTTTTATGAGAATTTGTTTTCCACGTCAGAAAAACACTAGGAGGTGTGCAATTGCCTGCCGAGGGGCGACCGCTATTAGAAAAAAACGTTTTGTGTTTTTTATTTTTTGATGTTGGGCTGAACCGGACTTGAATACAGGCCCTGCGGCGTTCCCACGACAGTCGGGTCTACGTAACCGGAACGACCCAGATTTATATCTGGCCAAGGACTGTCACTCCAGCAACACTCCCCAAAATGTCTTTGGGGAATTTGTATGCTGCTACAACAACAACAACAACAGGCCCTGCGGAATGGTAGAACGTACTGCGAACCACTAAACCACATCGGCCGCTGGGTAACTGTATTGCTTAAACTTTAAATCAAATTTACATACTTTTTGGTGAAGTAGAATAAAGTTCCGCTCGTTTACTTAACAATCAAACCTCTACAGAATATCAGAAAATCGCAATCAACATTTTCTTGATTACGATTACATTAATTGTAATCATAATATTTTTAGCGTTCCCACGACAGTCGGGTCTACGTAACTGAATCGTAATTGAAATGTAATCGTAATCAAAAATTACGCAGCTTTGGTATGCACATAATTGTAACAGCTAAAATGTAGCAGGAATAGCTAAAATTACGCAAATTTGTTTTATTTTATATTTTATAGAAGCCTTGTTGACCTCAACCGGGCTGGTGCGCCACTTATAGAACTGGTGTTTGCTCCAGATTTAGAAACTGGCGAGGAAGCAGCATCCTTAGTAAAGGAATTGATACTGATTCTTAAGTGTCTAAGGTCATGTTCCTGCAAAATGGAAGGTTAGTTAGTATTTTCAATTATGTATATAATTCGCATTATTTACTCATTACTACAACATAGAGGGAGCTCTTCGCGTTGATGCTAATATATCAATTCACAAGAATGGGGAACCTTTAGGAGTCCGTACTGAAATTAAAAACATTGGTTCAGTGCGGAGTATTTCTCAGGCAATCACATTCGAAATACAACGCCAATTTGGAGTTGTATCCAAGGGAGGCGTTATCACAAATGAAACACGGGCATGGGATGCAACCACGCGATGCACGGTGCCTATGCGTGATAAAGAAGTTTTGCAAGATTATCGATTTATGCCAGAACCAAATTTACCGCCGCTGCGTTTAGATTTAAATACAACAACGACCTCTTGTACAGATATTCTAACCGTAGCATCAATTGTAAAGGAACTACCTGAGCTGCCAGAGGATACCAGATCAAATCTAATCAAAAAATATCAGTTAAATCAAGATCTAGCTGTTATACTTGTGGTAAGCTAATATAAGCTTATATTTTATTCTTTAAAATGGTTTGCAGTAAGAGTTAGCAAGCAATGGAGAAGTAAGGAGCGTGTCAGACGTGGCAATATATTTCGTATGCAATATATTTCGAAAAGGCTATGAAATTGAGAAAGTTCAGAAAGCAATTGCATGAGCAGTCACACCTTGCATGTGAAATGTCTTTCGAAAGAGGTTTTTTATTTCCGAAAGACGAATTGCAGATAGCTAGTACACCACGAGCAAATTGAAACGTTTTTGCGAAATCAATTTGCACTCTCTCAATTACAGTCACATCGACCAACTTTTATTGCTGAAATTGATTTCCGAAATGTGACAGAAAGGTCGTTCTGGCTGTTCACACATCGAAATAAAATTTATCTTTCTCAATTTGACACGTCTGACACGCTCTTAACTAATACAAGTTTATCAAAATTTTCTTCTTTTTTTTTTAGAATGAAGCCATTTTGTTGCAATACTTTTTAAATATAATGGAGCACCGTTCTGATATGCCCGCTAAACTGGTGACAAACTTTTTAATAAATGATCTTTTGACTTTTTGCAATAAAGCTAATATAGATGTCGAAGACTGGTAAGTACACATAAACGGCTAATATGTTTACATAGTTTTCAAAATCGTGTCGTTATTTATTTAAGATAGTGTGGTCATTAACTTAGAACATTAATAATTATAATGCCCTTTTCGAGCCTACAAAAGTAATGGCTGGCGCAATTTCTCTTAAAAATTAGAGGTGGTGCGGAGTAGGAATTAGAGAGTGGATTCCGAAAAATATAGTATAACCCTGAAAGTAAAATCCGGCGTAATTCGAAAAATCCTCACACGTCCAGCAAAACAGATCATAGCGCCCGAAAATCAATTTCAATCATTTTTTTTGTACATATTTTTATATATAGACCTCGTCCTGCCGCAGAGGGTTGCGTTAAATACTTAACACCAAGTCATAAAATCTTTATCGTTCGTTCGATTTTCAAAAATGAGGTGTCAAATGAACGGGCTGGACCTGTAGATGTGTAATATGTTTTTAGGTTTTTAAAGGGTTGCCATACGTACGAAAATCAAATTCAAATTATTTATTAAAGTATCCAAATATGGGTATAAAAAAAATGGTTTTGAATAAAGATGAAGATGAAGGGGAAGATGAAAATGAAGGTGAAGATGAAAATGAAGGTGAAGATGAAAATGAAGGTGAAGAT